>NW_027106032.1:73059-98498 GCF_000696795.3 Halyomorpha halys | reverse complement strand
TTTATTATAATTAAACATAATTGTTTAATTAGGAAATTTTTCATTTGGCAAAATAGTATATTTTACATTTTCTTAATTTGTATTTACAATCCAGTATTCCTTGTTATTCTACAACTATGTATGAGACAATTTTAATTCCAGCCCATACCTTGATTAGTGGTTTAAAAGCGGTAATGAAAAGAGGATAATGTTAATATGGGCGTATGGGGTGGGAATTCCAAATTGGTGCATCCACTATGACGAATCTATGAATCCACTGTGACCGGCGCACAGTGGTGGGAAACTGCCATTTGAGAGCAAAAACCTCTTAAGTGCTTAAATCTTCTCTAATTTTCATGAATTTCTATATTATTCCGGGTACTGAATGAGTTTTTTTTTCCATTTTCTTTTGAGTTTTTGTTCCGGTTTGGCTATTGATGTTGAAGCAATGCAAGGAGGTTTCCATGATTTTCCCTTGTTGGGTTATCGTAGTGGATATATGTGACATCACTATTAACTCTAGGATACCAGAAAACTCTTTGTTATACCTGGCAAGCAATTGCTCACTCATGCGAAATCGGCATCCAACGTCCCTCGGATTCAGTTTGAATGGAACAATTTCCTTGTTTTTGAATCATTCTCAACTATTTTAAACGGTGTGGATTGCTTGTTGAGTCACTTTAATATATTGGGTTGTAGTTGTTGGGTATATTGTTCTGAGATCTGCGGGCAGCGTCAGCTCCAATCCGGTTGTTGTTTCAAAATTGTTTCAGGTTGATCTGTGACACTAAAAGATTGCGACATAAAAAAGTATAGACCGAAGATTCAAATGGAGCTTTTTCAGGAAAATGTATAGAAGTTTTTATTTTTTTCTGCAACGATTTTACTTGTCCCTAAAGATAATTAATTATTTATTTATTGAAATTTACAATTGTATTACAAAAAAAATAAATCTAGTAATCGTCACATCAGTTCTGTTACAATGTTACGAGACTATTACAATGACGTGAAGAAACTACCCATTGGTAGCACAACAATAACATTTGTCAGAAATAAAAGAGGAAGTCAGGATAGAAACTTCTGCGTTCAAGTGGTTAGGGAGTTTATAGTGGAAGGATTGCTATCTGGTTCAAGCTAGATCGGCAACATATGGAACATTAAGGTCTTCATGGAAGATTTTTGTTTGTGACAAAGTAAGGAGTATTAAGTATTCCAGGATTTCAGATTGTAAGAGTTGGCTGCAAAAGAAATTCGATGTAGTGAAATTCGGTTTAGGGGCTCCCCAAAGCTGGTGAATCTTAATTTTTTTTTTCAAATATCTTATAATAAATCTTGTTTGATACAAATTTTTTAAAAATTTCATGATAATGGGAATTTGTTAATTTGTTTTTGAAAAAAATATCAAAAAAATGAGAATAAAAAATTTTCGCAAATTTTTTACTCAATGCTTAATACATTTTAAGCCATTTATGCCCGAATAAAAAAAATAATTTCTTTATTAAAGAATAATAATTTAGCTAGAATTCGAGACTTTATAGAACTCTTTAGAGTCAATAGTTCCCTAGGTACATTTTCATTTCATATTCCAAATTTTTATTTTTAAATAACCAATAATCAATATTTTGTATTTAGTTTTAGTTTTAATTTTTTAGCACCATAAATTTATTTTGGTAATTGAAATGGAAACTGCTACTCCTACGAAGATAATTATTATAAACTACTTTTTAAAAATTATTCTTATTTATAAATTCATTTTTACTATTTTTATTTATATTTATTTAATCTTTAATATACCAGCTAATTTAAGGTACATTTACGAACATATCCATGCCTAACAATTTCTTAAATACAGTTTACCAAAACCCTTTTTTTTCAAATAATAGAAAATCCACATACTAACCTTTATCCCACTATAACATCTAATTATACAAGAATTAATGCCTTATTGAAACATTATAAATGATTAAGAACAAAATAAAATAAATGTATAAAAACAACCAGAGAAAACTTTTTTTTTTACTATTAAAGTCCAGGTCAATACTAACTTCAAAAGTCTTCAAGTCTTTGCCTCTAATTAAGTGGCTAAGTCCCTTCCTATAATTTGTTGGTCCCCTTGTTATCGTGTGCTTTTTTTCTAAGAAATGTCTGCATTAGTAAAAAAGCATCTCTGAAATTTGATGTGATGCTTAATTGCTCATTTAGCAGATTTTTCAACATTTATTGTGACAGTTATAATAGTAGATAATTTTCAATACTCTACTGGAGATTTCGAAATGCTAGCAGCTAATTAAATAATAAAAAATAAATCAATGCTAAGAACTTAATTAATAAAAGCCGTGACTTAAACAGTTAATTAAATAGTCTTATATTTTTGAACGCACTCTCAAACATTATTTTGTTTCATCATTGGTCGATAGTATTTTTGTTATTAAAAATTCTGTAAATATCCTACATTTTGTTTTTACATTGGTTGAGGCAATGACAATGTTCGAATCATAATCCTCTTTTTATGTAAAAAGTACTTTGAACTAAGTTTCCTAGAATGGTTACACCTTTAAATTTTTAAGTGATGTGAAATTGGGCTGCATAGCATAGCATTTAGAAGCCAAATGCTTTACAGTTCTGAAGTAACTTTCAATGAGTAAAGTTAGTAGGGAACTAGTTAAAGTTCAGCTTCTAAGCCCATTGGATATTTGAACTTGGCAGCTGGGATGGAAATCTTTATTTGTCCAATTCTCAGGCTAACTGAACTGTAACAAGCCACCCGGCTAAGATTCGACAAAATGGATGTTTATAACTAGAGTTTAAAGTATTATTGAATCTAGTAACCGCACTCCTTGAACTTGGGAATTCGTTTTGTATTCAAAAATCAAAATACTTCAGAAGGGAACTGGCGTTTTGGTCTTCACAGATGTAATATGCAAAAATAATAAAACGAAACAAAAAAAGAAGCTATGCAAAGAGTTTGATTTTCAATCGTAATATACTTTGACTTTCTTTGCATACAAGCGTATTAATATTTTTCTAATACATTTATATGGGGCTGGGACTCCAAGCGGCATTTAGTGTCACAAGAATGGACAAAGATTTATACCAGAAAAACGCATCTTTTCCATCTTACGATTCGTCAGCCTACTGAAGTTAACAAATACCGACCAAGTGTAGAAGTGATGTACCTTGGTCTCTTCCAGATTTTTTCTTCAAGAAGAGTATAGGTCCTCTGACCTTGAGCTGCCATAACATATGGACCAAGACCGATTTGTCCTTGAATCAGGAAAAGTCGGTTGGAAAGAAAAATAAATTGTATATTACAGAAGAGCCCTAATTCAAAAGGGCTTCGAGGATAGCAAGATTTAGTGATATTGATGTTGAGATTATCAACTATACTGAATTATATATACAACAAGGAAAGTTAAAACATACATTTAATAATATGTATTCGATTGTATTGTTATTTGTAATAAAGGTTATTTATAAAAATGACTTATTAGAAAGAATTATTTTTCCCAACTCGTATTTTAGCTCACCTATACCAAATATACAGCACCTATATCTTCTCTTTTTTATACATACCTCTTTACCACATTTAGAATTAATTTTAATGAGTAATCTCATATCATTTATTAGTCTAGATCTATATTTAGAACTTTTATAACACCTAGATATATTTGTTAGTAACGTGCTTCCAGTCCACCTACAAGTATATAATTCCTAATATTGTTATTATTAATTCCTTTTTTATATACTTTATAAACATAGCAATTGTTTTGAAATGTTTTTTATTTGAATGTTCTGTTAATTCTCAAATTATTGTATCTTATTTTTTCATTTAGCCCTGACGAAGCCCTGCAAAGAGGGGTGAAACTTAGATTAACAATAAATAGTTTTATTATACTATTTTGATACCTTTATTGACCCGGACTTCCTTAAAAAAATGTATTTATTTATATTGTATTTGAAAAACCGTATATCGGAAAATATTAGGGTTCAATTTAAAGCTATGAAGTAGTTTGTAATGAAAATTTTCCGAATAATAGTAGTTTTTAAGGTATTTGCAGTATTGTGTTCATAAATATTTGCTCCTCGTTATAAGGAAAAATATGGACTTTCATGAGTTCAATTAGGGCTCAGATATTTGCTAATATAAAACAGGATTTATATTTTATTTACGCTGGGTAGTTTTCAATGGGCATTGAATAAAAAATGATAGAAAATTTTAGGCGTAGGCACCAGAGCGCGCTTAATTCTGAAGGTTGTAGGTTCGATTCCCACCTGGATCAGCCAAAAGTTATTTCGCGGAGGCCCTAAAAAATGAATTTTGACATTCCCACTCTGGGGATGTATAGATCAATGGAGAACTTGAGAAAAAAAAATTATCTGAATAAATTATAAGGGTCACATTCTGAGAAAAGAAAGGGCCGGAGTAGAAATAAAATTTCAATAATTACTGTGAAAATTACAAAATATGGTGTTCTTTTCACAACAAATGAAGACCGAGAAGGAGGTGGGGAGCAGTGGAGGCTTATTATTTTATTCAAATATAAAAATAATTTATTTTTTATAAACTAACAGTCAATATTAAAATATTAAAATTATTGCTGAAAATCATAGAGCAATAGGGTAGGAGGTAAGGGATTTGTAAAACCATAGCTGCTCGCGACACAACACTACCATTAGCATAAGAACGACATCCGGTCCAACATCTAACAGAGCTGGTATCCATAAAACTGTCACATTACCATATCCAAATTCCGAAACAACATACACCACATCTATAAATCAGTGGTAACATTGCACAATGGAGAAAACCTCGGTTGCAAAACTTCTGCAATAGCACCATTTTCTGTTAAAAAATCTCAACAACATCAACGTTTTTCATCACCGAGCCGAATTCAACGCGCGTTGCTTGTTCTCAGTCCAAAAACAAAAATACTGGGACGAGTCTATGGAGCTTTATCACGTGGAAATGATTATGTAATAAAATAACCATCAGATCAATCAGATTGGTTAATTAACGAGTTGTGTAATTAATAGAAGTTACGCAACCAGTAAAATAATTAGTGTGGAGAACCTCAAATTAAAACAGTTCTAAGCTAATAGATTTTTTAACCGACTTAAAAAAAGAAGCTAATCATTCAATTTATGAAATAGAACTTCTTTACCGACGCTCTGAAACTCGAGAAAAAAATATATACCGGAGAAAATTGGTTTCGGAAGGATGAAACTGAAGTAGTGACAGAGGGGGAGGGGAGGGGCAATGCTGGTCAATTCTAACAGAAAAAACTTTTATATGTAATAGGAGAGTAGGAAGTTAAAAGAGATTTACAATCCCGGCAATACCGGTCGGATTGAGTGAAATGCTGTCTCCTCAAAGGAGAATATGAGCCCCTATTACAATCTAAAAACTTTTCCTGCAAGAATTAACTTAGGAAATGGCTATTCTATTCTAATTATTGGTATCGTTCTGGAACTAATATTTTCAGCCTGATTGTTATTAGTACAATTTCAATTTATGTCCCGAATTTTTACTTCTGTCAGCCTGCCCCAAAACTTTCACAATTATTTTTTTATTGTACAATGCCAGTCAAAATTTTATGACTAACAATTCTGCTGAGTGTAATATTTTTTGATATGAACCTTTGAGTGCAAAAGTGGGTCAAAATTGAGTTAAGAAATATTCAACAGTATGGAGGAAGTTCTATTTAGTTGTTGCAAAGGAACAAAGCTTGCACTGTAAAACTCAGAAGCATTTAACAGTCCACAAAAATATCTACATATCTGAAATAAT
Organism: Halyomorpha halys; assembly: GCF_000696795.3. Taxonomy (NCBI): domain Eukaryota; kingdom Metazoa; phylum Arthropoda; class Insecta; order Hemiptera; family Pentatomidae; genus Halyomorpha; species Halyomorpha halys. The sequence goes on along the minus strand of NW_027106032.1, from coordinate 92,731 downwards.
TTGAAGTCAAATAAACAGTAACAAAATATTAAAATTATCCTCCGACCTGCTTACCATTGTCAACTATTTAGGTCATATTATAACAATCAATATTTGCCTGTTTTCTTTTATGCACTGCCATACTGTTCATCGAATTGTGACAGGGAATTTTGCTAAATGTTCAGGATTTTCCCGGGAAGTTTATAGGCTATAAAACAAAATTAAACATTTTTTCCACGTAGCTCAGGAAGTATACATTATCTTTATGGTTATTATATGCCTATAGATTTGCCTCTTTCTGAAGAATAAGAAAATGATTCTATTAAATGATTTTTATTCATTTAAAATGTTAAAAAACTAAATAAAATAATGAGGGTTAAAGTAAAATAGGTCAACATTTTTTTTGAGTAATTAGGAAATAATAATCGTTTTAAGCGTTGTCTGAAATCCTTAAATACTATTTTACAAAGAAATTTAAAATCAGGATTTTCCACCTTAATTTATTTAAGGGATTTTTTTTTCTACCGGTGACCATTATTAATATGATCGTTGATAACTCCTCAGAAATTTATCCAATTTCTTATATATTTATGTCTCTGATTCTAATTTTTTTAGTTAGGACCGGTTTGTGCAGTTCGTAGAGCCCTGAACTTCTTCCAAGTTTCGTAAAAATTGATCGAGTCGTTTTAAAGTTATATCTATTTTTTTTTACTGCATATTTTATTATATAATGGTATTTACCGCTATAAATTGAATAGATGCAATAAGTAATTAATTAAATTATTAATATGAAATAGGTGAATGAACACAACCTTCCTACTTTACATATATTAGTTTATTTCACAGATAACCAAGTTTCGGAGTTATCCCCCATCTTCAGGTTGCTAGAAAAAAAAATCAACAAATTTAACATATGCTTACAACATTACCACTATAACACATCTGAATAATGTTAAATTTGTTTTCTTACTGAAAACACTGAAGATAGGGAATAACCCCGAAACGTCGTTGTCAGTGTAATAAACTAATAAGGAAGATTGTGTTCATTAACCTATTTCATATTAGTTTCTAGAAACTCTTCCAGTAGAAAATCATTAATTTTTAAACCATTAATTATATGTGTAAACATCTCAATATATTAATTTATATTAAATTTTCTTTTGCATTCAATTGATCTATTTACATCCCTAAATCTAGGTCTGCTAATGTTAAATAAAAAGCAAAAAGTGACTATTTTATTGTCGATTTCAGTTACAACTACATATTATTTTATAGAAACCTATTATTATAGAAACTATTTAAAATGTGTTCGAATAAGACATATTACAAGACTAAGGACTTGGTCTATTTTTAATTAAATAAATAAAGAAAAATATTGTGCTATGCTAGACTCCATTTCACTAATTGAAGAGTTTGCCAAACAAAAGCTTTTTTTTTTGTTTTGTTTTTTAGCACAAGATAGTGCAGCAAACCCTTCAATTATGTTTGTGACATTGTTCCTTTAAAGTATTACTCTTTGTAGCAAAGCCTTCAATTATGTTTGTAAAATTGTTCCTTTAAAATATTACTTTATGCACACTTGTAATAAGATTTAATTATTTCTTTCAAAATTGATCGAATTTCTTTTAAAATCAAGTTGATCTAAAACTTTTCGGTATTTTTTTTTAGTTACTCTTAACTAGTCTATTCTTCCATACCTTATGGTTATCCTGCAGGTCTATTATAGCCAGAGTAGGAAGGTCCTAATTCATCCCATAGGTCCACCTCAAAATAAATTTTAATCCACCCAGGCCGGATTAATTTTTTATAAAGGTTTCTACTACTTAATATTTCAAACTAATCCTTAGATTGGGCTGCTCTCAGTGGTTGGGCACAGTCTTACCATTCTGAGATCTATTGGCGGTGCCGGTTCGAATCCGGCCTGGGGCGTTGACTTTTTTCACTGGGTGGCGGTCCCACAAAATAAAAAAACTTTGACCCCCCAACTATGGTGAAAATAATGGGAATGCAAATAATTGAATTTATTACTGGCTGTATGGAAAATTCAAATGCAATGAAAGTATATTTAAAAAACCTTATATTATTGATTTCTACCATTATCTCCTTGTTTGCTTTTGTTTGTAAGTAAATTCAATGACTAAACGTTCAATAAATTCATTTCTTGAATGAAAATTGCTTCATTTGTAACAATTTATTTCTCGTTTATAGAGCGTCTCTTCTTTTAAGGAAAATACATCATTAATCGTGGATTTCACTGTACTTAACATAATATATTCAAACTAAAAAGATTCAATTGCCAGTCTAAATTTCATGCCTCTAATGTGCGAGCAAAAATTTTAATTCAAATCACAAACTGTGGAGAAAGGTTTAAAAGAAAAAATCTTTATATAATTTTTTTATATCATTGTTGCTTGGAGTCTAAACTTTGGTTTTCAGTATACTTTATTTGCTTCTAGATAATAGTTTAGTTAATTGTATAGGTTTCTCAACAGAATAATGCATGCATAAGTCAGATCAAAAGTTGGCTAGAAATTATTTTCTTTAACTTAAATCTATTTTTATCGCATGTGGCCTTGCCACTTAACGAGTGTTTTGCGTTCATAATTAAAATACTTCGTTTTACTTATTAGATTTGTTTCATGATAAGATTGAATTTCCGTCGCTTGTTAGTCTACATGAAAAGGGGATGGGGAAAAAGCCTAATTGAAGCTGCATCGCGATAAAAATTCCATTAGCTTTAAATAAACTAAAAGCGATGGATTAATGGAGATAAAGTCAAGCTTCATCAAGTGAAGTGACTTAGCCGAATGAAACAGGATGAATCATACATAATTTATACAACTTGTTCACCCCACACTAGATATTTATACAGCTATGTCCTTGTATCCGTTCTAAGTTTAGATGAGGAAATTAAAACTCAGTTAAAAATTATATAGAAACCTCTTCAATATTCATGATAGCGATGTTCAAACTGTACTACTGGAACAAAAGGATATTTATTCAGTTGAATGCTATCACAAATCAGTACCTCGTACTCCATCATTTAATTTTCAATGAAATTTATCCATTTATCCATAATGAACATGACACTCATGATCCTGATATATTTTAATTAATTTATAGGATATATCAACTAATCTCTTTCGTCTTGAGCCTTCTCAAAATAAGAGCAAATATTTGTAAAGCCATGACGAACCAGAACAATATTGAGTTTGAAAATGAATATTGTAAAAATCAAATATTTCGGTCTTTTGTTAGTATAATTGTGCCATTATATTGTGATATAGTTATATTTGATTTTATTCTTAAATCCTCACTGAATTGTATTAGCTAAAATATATATTCTTGAAATATCATAATATTAAAATATAATAACTCAATTACAATAAAAAAAATTAAATCTGAACCACTGAATACCCCTTGAAGGGTAAAGGTTACAGTACTTTATATGGAAGTACTGTTATTAAAGCAACGGTTATGCAGGGAAGTGATTTGATCAGAATCACGTTCAACCGCCAGACTTTTAACTAATTAATGGTACCCACTTCATGAAGCTGGGCGGAACCCAGAGGTCTGACTCATGGCTACAGTGAAATATTATCTGCAACAGCCGGATTTGGACATGGGACCTTGGAGTTACGGTAAAGTGTCTTACCACTGGGCTACCCACTCCTATCGATGAAAATAATAAATAAAATTATTCTGATTTTATATAAAATCCTAAGATAATATTTCATTATAATATTAAAATATAATATTTTAGTTGCATAAAAATATTAAATTATAAAAAAAAAACTAGATAATAAAATATCCAAGTGTTTCTTTTTTCTGTTAAAAGCATTACAATTTCAGTTATTATTTAAATCAATAAGAGTAGGTAGTTCAGTAGTAAGGCACTGTGCTACTAAATTCATGGACTCGGTTTCGAATCTGGCTGTGACAAATAATTATTTTCTGTTTCTCTGTAGTCGCGAGTAAGCCCTGTAGGTTTGGTCAGCCTCATAAAGTGGGTACCCTTAATTGAGGAAAAACCTGGCGGTTGTACAACCATTGGCCTAGTAACAGTACTTCCTTAGAAAGCACTGCACCCCTGATCCTTCCTGCGGTGTAGCGGTAAAGATTTAATATTTTTTAATTTTATAATTCTTTTATTTGAAATGAGAGAATTCTTTTGACCAATAGGGCATATAACTTGTGCAATATTTTTTATTTTATTATACTCCATACATTTTTAACATTAGTAGTAAAAATTCTATATTCCTATATATGCATATAGACTTCTATACTTGATTATAATTAGTGATAGCTATAACGTAGAAATGGACACGATGCATAGGTTTTACAGTATCCGCGAACAAAGATTCGTAATACTATTATACTATTACAGCCTCGTACATTACATAGATAAGCACAACGTTTAAGTTTGTTTTCTTTCATTAGCTTCATACCCTGAAATTGAAAAATTAAATTACGAGGCCAAGTATAATTATTTCATATCACGCCCCTTGTACAAGTATGGAATATAAAAGGGTTTTACCACTATAAACAACAACAACCAAAAAAAAAAACTATTTTGATAATGGATATTGAGTTAGAAATAATCCGTTGCAAAGGTCATCCATTAGGAGCCGAATCCAGATGTAGGATAGAATGTAATGGATCCTGGTTCCTATATCTCTTCGAGCCCACTCTCACTCTCAGCCCAGTCCCATCCAATCACACTCTCTGCCTCTCCTGCCTCCTCCCATTTCCTAGGACATTGCTTCCTCCAATCCCCTCCTTGTCTGTACATCTAGGATATCCAAGGCGGCTTTGTCCACTTACGGCTGTTATCTCAGATCAGGCCTACTTATCTAGAAATAGAGAAGATACTACGAATAGTATTGATCACTTAGTAAGATTCGTAATTGATTTTAGGAATAGTTAAATTCGGAACGAAGAAGGAAAAGTATCTAAGGCCGAGTTTCGATATCGAATGTCAACGCTCCTTATCCAAGTACTCGAGTTGCGATATAAACAAGAAATAATGGGACGACTAACGACAACTTGATAGGATAGGACTTGTTTATTCGTTATATAGTTTATCGCTTAAGAATCATTTTTCATATGAATAACATTACATATGTATTGTAACAACAAAATTTTGATTTGATAATTTAAACTTATTTATCTGCTCTTGAAACCAAAAATATATCCAGTTTTCTTCTATCACGTTCTAATTTTTCAGAAATTCATGCTAGGTATACCAATTAAACAGCCCGAAATTGGAGAAAATCTTCCATAATGTTAAGGGTACTAAACCAATCAGCGTAAATTGTTTATTACATCAAGCAGACCTTATTATTATTTACTATAACAAGGCACAAATCAGACTCGACTAATTCAATTTGAATTTGAGATATATGACAATATATTTAAATATTTTTACTTCCTTCAAATCGAACAAATCTATACTTCAATGACATCATCAGAATGGGATAAAAATCGTGTTTCCAACGGTATCATAACATAAAAATTAGGTATAAGTACACATAATTAATTAATCAAGTTGGTACGGTTAATTGTAAAACGAAATTACTCTCTCCGTCAAAATGCAATACACCTACGCGTAAAATTAAATGAATGTGTTAAAGTTCTTTATATATTTTTTCCCAAGTTCTCAATAATGGGATATTTATTATTTTTCTCTATCTTTATCTACATTTTGGAACTTGATGTATAAAAATGTTGGAGAAATTTCTTTAGACTAATAACATTTAAAATTTTTTTGAAAAAGACTTATCTAGTATCGTAAGAAATTGAGAAATTTAATTAAAGTACAAAATAAGTAATATAAGTGCATACTACAAGATCGGAGAACGATTGTTCTGTATAATGTAGAGAACATTATAAAATTTAAAAATTTTTACACACTTACATAAATATTTTCTTGTACAGCTTGATTCTTAGGCATCACAACAGCAAACAGAAACGTACTTCTCCATATGAAATGCAATTATTTATCACAATTGATGATTGCACTACAATGTTGTGAGAGATTGTAATATTTATAAATAAATGAAAAAAATATCAAGTAAATCTTCTCCAAGTTTACTTTTTTTTTAAAGTAAAAAAATTTTTTTTGTTCTGATGATTTGGTAAAGTGAGCGAATAGTACCATTTTGGTATAAGTTTATTTTTTTTCTCTTGCTTTTCCTATTATTGGCGATGAAAGGCGGTTTTCAAGACTAAATTTTCTTTGATAGGAGAAGGATCTCTATTTGTATCTTTTAAATTTTATATTATTTCATTGTATAACTAGATGAAGCAAACACTTAATTAGTTTTTCTTCTTGTTAATACACTACGCTAGGGGTCACGAACGCCGGTTCCCGCGGGCACCATTGTGCTCGGCCGAGGTCGTCACATATGCCCCCTAATATAACCTGTACCAGCTGAGTCTGATGCAGTTTTTAATTGCTTCTCATAAATTACAGAATAGCAGTTACATTGTAATTTTCATTTTTAAAATTAATGGGTAACTATTATGAAAGAAGTTTTATTTTTAAAATAAAGTCATAACTACTATGAAATAGTTTTTCTTGAAAAGTTCGATAGGATGCAAATCTAACTTTATTTCATTTTATTTTTTTTTGTTTATGGCAGGGGACCTGTTCAGCCTTAGAGTAGGAATGCTAAGAATATTTGTCGGGGCCTTCCTGAAATAAGTACTGACTGGCCACTTGCTGGAATCACAAACACAACCTATAGAACCAACTACTCAGGAACCAACCCTCGTCCCAGCGTGCTCAGCAAAAATAACCAAAATATCCTAGATCTTGAAATAATTTGGAAAATATCAAAAAATTAATATATAGTTTTATTTTCATGAGATTATCGAAAACAATATATGCCTCCAAGGAGAAGATAATACAATGAAGTAGTTAAACAATAAGATAGCGTGCACACGTTCAGAACATAACCAAGGCTACTATCACGTAGAGCAGCTTTGCACGTGTAACCACTAACTTTAGCTTTGGAGAGATAATAGTTAGCTGTAATCTACGAGAATTTTAGCTTAACTATATGAATTTTAATAATTTCAAATATCTATAGTTCCGTATACAACAGGAGTCCACAAACATTTATTCCTCGATGATAGATTTAAATGTCATCAGTCAGGGTTCCGTGATTTTTTTCCATTGTTGATCAATTATCTATTAATAATAATAATATTTTTAAAAAGTTTATAAAGAATCATTATAGCTTATACTATAACTACTTTTTTCTCCATTTCTTCTTTTTTTTTTTTACTTCCTCTTATTGTCTTTTGCAAAAATTTCATTTTCTAAAATAATATCTTGGGTGGTACTGTGGTAAGGCACGATGCTACAAACTCCAAGGACCCGGGTTGGAATCCGACTTGGCAGAAATCTTTTTCTTTTACACTGTAGCCGTGAATCAACCTTATGGGTTTTGGGGCCTCCTGGGGTCTACCCACCCTCATAAATTGGGAACCCTTAATTGGGTAAAAATTTGACGTTTGAACGCGGTTCTGGCCAAAACACCTCCTTGCACAACCGTTAGTCTAGTCTACTCCCTTACAAAGTACTGCACACTTAATCCTTCATGGGTTGTAGCAGTACAGATTTTATTTTATTTTTTTTTTTTTAAAATATCATGTTTCATAAGGCCTCAAAAAAGGCTGGTAATTACCTAAACTTCAAGGTTCAAATCATTTTAATTTGAAAATAACAATAACTCCGCTGGTGTCAATCAGGACTATCTTTTGCCCAAATTTTAAGTTCCCAAGATCAAATGCGAGATCCTCCGAACATAAAGAAGCCATTATAAATTGTTATATGTTATATACTGATTTTAATTCAAATCCTGAGAATCAAACACCAAGGAACAAAGTTGGTTCAGTTTCTATTTGTACATTTGAAGGTGTGTAATGAAATTGTATTCGAGCATAATCAATTCCACCGCTATTCCGAATTAGATTTTTTTTTTCGTAACCTCCATTGAAAAAATACGGAATAATTAAGTACAAAGATGTCAGTTGAAGTCTGCTTCCTTCTTGTAACCGTGGGTATTTTAAGGGCTATGGCGAATATACAATGTACACCGAATTAGATGAAATTTTAAAACATTATAACATGTATAACATAATATCATAACAATGGACAGTCCCATAATGTCATCATCAAACAACAAATCATTAACTTTTAAGTATAGTACTACCTTCTCGTTTGAAATTTTAAGAAAATGAATAATTTTTAGAAAATAAAATTTTCAAAGACGATATAAAAAAATGAAACGATCCTTCTCAGAATGTTTTAAAAAATATTATTATTGTCATTAAAAGATATTCAGCACGAAGAAAAATAAAGTTCCCACAGCGTGTTTATTAAATAAATATTTAATTACAATGTAAAATGTAATTTTTTAAAATATTTATTAAGCTCCACAGATTTCATGAATTTACAGCTTACATGATAAATTTCAATGTTTTACTACTATTAAGCACCTTTCATGTGATGCAAGTTGAGTGTTGTTTAAATTTTATGTGTGCAGATGAATAATAGATACTAAAAATATTAGAAAATGGTATATATGGTTTCAACGTTCAGGACCTTCTGTAACTGAGCTAGTTAAAGCTCCAACATTAAAAGGTTCGATACTGCAGAGGTGCCGATACGAATCTAGCCTGGAAGGTGGACTTTAATTTCTGTGATTGTCCCACGAAATAAAAACTAGACTCCCCACCATGGTTAGAATTGGGTGGAACCTTGCAGATAAACCCGTTCCCCACGAATGTCAGAAAAGAAAAAAAAAGTAACCTATTCCAGACCTGACCTTTAAGTTGGAAAGAGTTCTACTGGTTTTGTATAAATCACAAAAATTCAAGAGATTCTTATTTATTATGAATTATTCTTAATTAATAATGATATAAAATGATGAGTAAAATTGATTTTTGTTTTCTGTTGTTCTGGCCTTAAAACTTTTCCTTGTTTCATTTATATCAACAATAGATAAAAATATGTTTAAAGATTAATTAACTTTGGAAAACAATTGATATTGCAAAATAAAATTATTGATAGTTCAATTAAATGAATAACCTTAAATAAATACATAGAAATAAATGAACAATAAGAAAATATTTAAATTCACTAAGAACACAGTTCATACATATTAATATATATATATATATATATACATGAATAAATTGAAATAAATAAATTGAGACTAAAATAAAAATCTGACCTGGAATGGGAAGATCTGTAGAGGGCAAGTTGTCGGACGAAGAATTGGAAAATGCTAGCAGTAGCAGGAGCAAGCACTTTCCGCGCTCCATTACTTGATGAAAGGCATCTGCAACAAGAAGGATAATAGCAATCATAATATATCATACAGTATTCATATTAAGAAAAGGTAATTATCCTATATTATTATACAAATTGTTGGATAAGAACAACAAAAACCAATGTCCACATTCTAAATTCAGAAAACTTAAAACGAAATGGTTTTAGAAACGAATGTGGACAAATCGATGGCTTACTGCACAGTGGCACTAGGTGAATTTCCACGAGTCTTAAGAAAAATAAAATTAAAAGTTCTCTCTTTCAGGAAAATCAATTCAAAAGTTGTAATGATCAAACTATTCTAACCTTGGTGGGGGTTAAGTTTTTCATTATGTGGTGGTTCCACTTAATGAAAAATTCAACGCCCTCAGGCCAGATTCGACCCGGCGCCGCCCGCAGATCTCAGAACGATAGACCTAGGCCTAACCATTTAATCTACGGATAGCCCGAGAGAACCTTTAATTGTATTGTTTGTAAAGTTAATGGAAATGTATTCGGCACAACTGTGAGGTAAGACATCAACATGGTTTTTGCTTTATTAAAAAACAAATCAAAATAGTTACAAGCTTTTCTGAGAGACCTCCTTTATTTTATGTGAAAGTTATAAAGATCCAGAAACTTGGATTAACAAGAAAAATGGATATTGTTTCATGTTACTTCACGCCATAGATATATTAATTAACTTGTATGTGCGCGTAGATTTGCTTTGAATGATGAAATAATAAATATATTTTTAAAAAATACTAATGCATAATGAATTCATGAGAACGAAATAGCTATTAATTAAAGGTCTCCCAAAAAATAATAAACAACTAACCAGTAAATATTTGGTAAATTCAGCTATTAGTACAGGAGTTCCTGAATATTTGTACATCAAATCATAACGTACTTCTGTCAACTATTAAAAAATTATAAATTGTAGCCGAGGGAGTTGACGTGTCACCTTAGCAACTTCAAAACTGCAGCAGTACCGGTTCGATTCCGACCTAGACGGATTGAATTAATTTTTTGGTCTCATAGAATACTCTAACCTTCCACTAAAATTAAAAGACGTTATTACCATCCCTCTTCCTCCCAACCTAGATTGTCTATATTTTACGCCTGTAATAATTTTCTCTTAGATCAACTTCTAAGCAGCATGAGCACAGTAATAAGGACCAAATTCCCAAAAATGGCAATAAACGTTTTTGCTTATAACTCAAAAATTAAGCATTTTTTGGAAATGATATTTGATAACAAAATTAATTAGGAAAAAATCCTACGAAATGTGTGTATTGTTTTTTTACTTTCAACCAGCCAATGATTTTCTTAACAGACAGAAAAGCCCATTACTAAATGTCTTGTTTAACATAGATCTGGTATCTGCACAATTGTTAGTTATTGGGATGTCACTTTGATACTGGAGCACAATCAAACAGTTAAAAGCTTTTTTCGTTTTATACATTCTATTTGCGTTGGGAAGGCGCCAACTACAGATACCCCTCATTGCATATTTGATTTAATTGATAAATGATTTATTACTGGTAGAAAAAAAAATCAATAGGTATACTAAAAAGGTAAAGAGGGTCATACAAACGAATATGTCAGTTTTAGTGTTTTTTCGAATAAAGCTTACACCCTGCTCAGTGTTGATAAGCTATTAACAAACTATGAAATGAATAGTTCACCCTGATAGGATATCAGAGCAACAACAATCAGCGAGATGACTCGAGGTGACTGACCCGCTACCGTACAAATAGCCTATCATAAAGGAGACAAGTGGACAAAGGGACAATTTTTATTCGGAATATGTCGCGTGTGGTTGAGGAACATAACGACAAGAGACAAATTAATGAGGAGAAGTCTCGTGAGAGCTGGCTGTTAGCATCCACTAACTGCTCATGATGGGTCCTGGCACTAGATCCAACCGCTAAGATATACTTTTCTTATACTGCGTTGGTGGAAAACAATGGGCAACTTTTAAATATTTCTTTACTTGTTTTATATTTTTCTTTTATTTTTATAAAATATTACAATATTTTTCTCTTGATCAGTAATTAACAATAATCCCCATTATTGTTTATTATAACTCTAAATTAATATAATTATTATTTAAAAAAATATTAATTGCTATATTTTAATACATTTTATTTATATAAAGTTATTTTCAATACGACATATAATAAAAAAAATCGATGTAAATAATAATAATAATAAATTAAAATAAAATGCTTACTTTTTATCATGCGTTTTCATTATTTATAATTACTCTTTGTTGACTCCCGGTCCCGGGTTCGAATAGAGACAATTATGTATTCTGTCAATTTATTTGTGAGTTTCTCTTGGAGCACTCTCAGCCTCTATAAAGTGGGTATTCTTGACTGCTCAACATCGGCTAGCCACCGGAGAAAAAGAAAGTTAACCCAGAATGAGACCAGGAAGGCTGGAACTACCGGACGGATGCAGAGGACAAGATGCGACCCCATCAATAAGGTGCTCAACCGAGCTGGGCTGCACCACAGTATTATTTTAAAAAGTGTATTATTCCCAAATAATTGTGTATAGTAAGATTATTAAAAATAAAATTGTTGATTTTTGGGAGCAGTGGCATGCCTCAGTCTAGCGCACTACCCTGGTTCCGCACATCGTAGTGGGTATCCTTAACTGATAGAAAACTCGAGCAGGAACAAATCACCTCCTTGCAAAACCGCTATTCAAGACAGAGAATATTCATGAAAAGCTTTGAATTCTAGTTTCGAACCAAAGTACACGTTTTAAGGTCTTAACGTTAACCTCCAGCCAAACAGAGATGTCTGTGTGTATTTGAACAGCCTAGTTCAAAAACGAAAATTCTTAGGAAACTGAAATTATGTATTTATGGCAGGTTTATGTCTGTGATGCTACAAGAACTTTTCCCATTAAAATCGACTCACCACAATTCTCATTTTATAAAATCGATTTTACACATTTTTTTTCGATTTTCACAAATATCACACGACTTTGATCATTAACTTGAGGAAATTAGAGTAATACCATTTAAAAAAAAAAATAGAATTTCTACCCCTAACTATTCACTAATCGTTATATTGAAATTAGTAAGTGGTTATTTACATATATTAATTTGAATATACACTTAATTTAGAACACATATTTATTTTTTATATATATCATTTGATTAGAGTATAGCTCACTTATAACACCACACATATAAAAAAATTAATTATCATATAATAAATATTTAGGAAATAACTAATAATAGATAAGAACAGAAAATTAATTGCTTTGCATTAAATTTTTGCTTGAGGAGATTATGAATTTATTTTCTTATTGCAATTTAATAACTCATACAGGTTATGATAGACAAATATCAATTAATATCTAATTAAAAATTAATTTTTTTTAAGAAGTAAATCATATTTACTTAATGAATGTATGACTGATATATGGTAAATGTAAGATGCTATGCATAAATGTCCATCAATATCTTTTTCTACATATTGTTATGCATTATAATAAAATAATTGTATGGCATTGCAGACTTTGGACCTTAAGGTTCCTTGACTGGCCGAAAAATAAACGTCGTGAAATGTTCAATAAATTTGCTGTCAAGCATTATCAACCAGATTAACTTACTCTTGTACCCATCTTCCCCTTAAATCAACTAATAAATGAATAATACTCCTATTTATTTACAACATATATAAGTCAATTATTGAGAGCAAATATGAGACAAAAACCATCAATAACTTGCTTGACACTGGTGATATAGATGATCCTTGATGAAATCAGAGAGGTGATAATGTGGATGCAAATAATGATAAAAGATAAATAAATAAACCATAGTCTGTTCTGTTTTTGCCGAAGTTGTCAGCATTATTCAACATTAGGAGACGCAGCATACAAGAATATTAGAGATGGGAAGAGTGAATATAGTTATGAAATATAACATATATACATAAAAGTTGAATAAAACAAACAACCTTTCTGGTGTGCTTGAAAGTTGGTAAGACACTGAAAATATTTTTCGTCGTAAAAATAAAATAAATACTGAATTTAAGTATTTGATACATTTAGAACAAAACAATCTGTGCAAAAACTTCCTATGAGTGTCGAAATGTTAATTCAGTGTTCGATTTTCGTATTTCGGAAAGCAATAAATAATACTTAACAACGCTTAAATATAATACAAAAAAAGAAATAAAACAGGCTTTATATAAGCTTCCATAAACAGTTCGAATAAATAAATGTTTAGTTTTTTGGTTTCTTTACAAAGTCAAAAAGCGTTGGTTCAGTAAATCGGATAAAGTTCTAAGAGCTTTGAGCTACAAAACAGAAGCTGAAAAGTTAAAGTGTAAAAATAAGTAACGTTAGGTGCTTGTTTAGGACCCGGCTCATCCATGGCATTACTACCTACTCAAAACTTCGGCTTCGAAATACACAGTTGCAGTTTTCTAGATAAAATTTGTCACGTATAATTAAATTTTTTTTAGCAAAAAATTTATCTTGGGGGTGTGAATACAGGGGGTTGACATACAGGAGCTCTGGACGTACTTGTACGATACTCTTGTGGATTAGTAACAAAGGGAAAGGACTAAGAGATGTGATAGTAGAAGAGCCCAAGAGGAGAAAAAAAAAGTAATTTCACCCCAATTTTTGATTGCCTTAATGAAAACAATATATAATTACTAGTAAAAATTGATGAGTCGACCTAGGCTTACTATCTGAGCTACGGGACGGATCGCTATGGTTCTTTAACAAGGATTAACTTTTTTAATTTCCTGGTTTGTCAAAAAGCTCGTAACTTAAAAATAGTCTTAAAAAAATTAATAAAACAACAAATTTATAATAATATATTTAAGTCAGTGTACTAAATCCGTGAATAAAAGAAAGACTCTAAACGACTTTAACACTGTGTTGAGTGAAAAAGTGGCGGTTCGGACGGGACAAATTGTCGGACTCGCTGAATCTGTTTACTCAAGCTGTTTATCGCCAATATATCTCACCCAATAATTTATTGCTCCACGACCGGAAGGCCAAATGATTGCGGGCTATTTTCGAGCCTCCATTTGCACTTTGGTTTACTTCTCTCATGGCCACAGAGAACCTTTTAAATCTTCTATCTCTCTGAGTCCCACATATCGGATAAAAAAAAAAGCTCAAGGTCAGAGTAACTTATAAATACGAGTATCAAAACCTCACAAGTTCGTTTGAATGACATTATTCATTTTTAAACTGCACAACTGATATTACTCTTAAATGAATGGATTTAGAAAACGTATTATTACATGAATATCCACGAAAAGTGACTGGGCATTAAATTAATGCCTTTAATTAATGTACCTTAAAGACACGTCGGATGAAAACAGTACATATATTAATTCGTCTTAAAATCTCCTCTACTAACATAATCCGTATAAAAAAGAATATAAATAAATAAAAAATCCCATTGGGAATTCTTGAGTTAAGTGAGCTAAAGGAGGGTAGAAAATTATATGTATTTTCATGAAAAAGATAAAAAATATTTTATCTAGTGAGTTCAAACAAAATGTATTTGGCAGAAACCTCTGATGTGGGTTGACAGTGAAACAATTCAGCTCGACAACGTTGGGATGTGGGCCAGTTAGAACATTTTTGTTTTTCGTGAAAATTAGGAATCTAAATACGAAATAAATAGCTTTTTCTTATAAATATTTTTTTGAGTTACTGTCTGACAAAGTGGATTAATGTTTTTTTCAATATAGTTGATATTTGTTTTTTGCACCTCCATAAGAATTTTGGTAGTAATTGAAAAATAAATGTTTTTAATCCCTTGTTAACTACCTATTTTTTTAAATGAAAAGTCAGGGGAGTGAAATGGGGATGTAATGTTAGACAAATTAAATGAGAATTAAAGCTAATTTTATTATCAAGTACTTTCAGAAACTTATTTTAAGTATTTTTAATTCAAAATTAAATAAATTGTACTGATTTACAACATTATCCCATGTTTTCGGGAAAGGCAAAAGTATGTGGGTGTAGCCTAAGATATGGAAGATATGCGATTTTCGTTACTTGAGATGTCTGAGCATATCTTCGCCATTACCAGCGTTTCGTAGCAAAATGAAACTCTTAGTAATATTTTTCAATTCAAAGGTACATTTTATTCAATTTTTCTATATAAAAACGAAAATAATGTTCCTTTTTGAGTAAAATTCTTCCATATAAAATGGATCTCCCTTTATTAAAAAGAAATATCTTTTACAGTTGAATAAATTCATCCGTCTTTTGTAGACTACAACTGAGTAGCAATATACAATTTTGTTAGTGGTTTAACTTGTGCAGAGCAATAATAAAAAATATCGTTAGATAAAGTTTATTAATGACACACTAATTATATAATATAAAGGAAAAATCAAACCTTTCACACTTTTTAAACCTTTATAATAATGGAACATTTCGAGGTTCTTAGTTCGTCTTCAATCTACAATACCAGATGACTCATGTTAAATATTTAAAAAATTATGTTAACATATAAATTAGCATTATTAAACAACATAAGTATATTCACATCATAGTTTTTTTTAACTCTGTTTTATAGTACATGAGTACCATTTTTAGTTTTAATAAATCACATATGTCCTAATTAACTAATTCCCTTACCTTTCATCTTCTTATAACACATATTTATCCTGTCCATAAACTTATATGTTTTTATTTCACTTCGCTTAATTTCCTTATCCTTAGTGCTATCACAATAAATCCTTATTATTAAGTATTTAATAATTATAATTTTATAAATTGCTATCAGTAAATTTGAATATTTTTTTAAGTGAATTATTAAATAGTTCTATTTGTTTAAATTTAATTTCCGTAACTAACAAACTCTAATTACCTTATATCCTATTATTGTAAGGTTGAGTCTGGATTTCTGTACTTCAGACTGTTGTTAAAAATGGGAATCGCATGTTATTATTCTTGTTTGTAATTAGCTCCTGAATCTATTAACTACATAATAGGAAATTTATATTGTTCAATATATTGATATATTGTTTAATGTTGTCCCCAAAATTAAAAATCTTATTAAACATTAACAGCATTTTTAATATTTTTATTATATGAATGGATTATATTATCTTTCTTTTCTATATATTATTTATAATATTTAGTTTTATTTAAATTGTTTACATTTAATTTTCGGTTATTAATAACACCATGGTTTGATAAAGCCGTAGATTAATGTGGATAGAAGCTTTCACATGTTTAGTATTTAATATATTTGAATCATTTCCTGAAAATGTGTAAATCATACTACGCCATAATATATCATCATAAATGTGCTTGGTCCATTTTCAAACTCTAATATGAGCACCAGTCAGAAAAAAAAGAACTATTCCACTACTTTGGTTCTACAATTAATCTTATATTTCACAACCAAAATAGATTTATAATTAGTATATAGAAAATTAGTTGGAGTGAGTAGCTCATTGGTAAGGCAATGGACCACTAACTCCAAGGACCAGGGTTTGGATGTGGCTGTTGCAGATAATTATTATCTGCTACCTGTAGCCACTGAGTCAACCCTCTGGGTGCGGAAGCCTCCGGGATCCATCCAATCGCATAAAGTGGGTAACGTTAATTGGGTAAACAACTGGCGGTCGAGCGAGATTCTGACCAAATCACTTCCTTGTACAACTGTTGTCTAGTAACAGTACTTCCATACAAAATACTGCACCCATGACACTTCGGAGGTTGTAGTGGTACAGGTTTAAATTTTAATTTTAATATAGAAAATTAAAAATGATATTTATTTCATACCCTCACTATGTCCTATCCTCTAGCTAAGGCACTTTAAAAATTCATTTTCGATCTTTATTTGTTTATTTACTTCAATTTCCTAACTAATTTGGCATTAGGATTATACTAAAAAATACTCATTTTCATTGTACAATTATTTATTGTAGTCAGTAAAGATAATAAAATAAAAATTGTACGTCGATACAATTTACTTCATCCCCTCCCCCCACTTTAACATTTTTTCAAACTATAATTAAAGGTTCGCCTGCACTTTGTACTAGTAAAAGCACTACTAAATATATGTGAATTTTTGCAGCTCAAAATTGTGACTTTTTATTTGTGAGATTTTAGGAAGTGAAATATGTACGTTTTCAGATATTGATTGTTTTGATAAGCGTTAATTTATGTCTTACAGATTTTGATATATTTGAACTATGTAACATTCTGTAACATTGCTTGAGTTAAATTATAAATTACATCTCTTTTGTCAAGTATATCTATTTCATCTTGATGTTCCTAAGAGGTTTTATTAATTTATTGTTATTACTTCTTCCAAACATGATGTTTGGATGGCAATATTTAAATAATGCATTTTTTGATTTTATTTATTAATTTTGGTATACGTTTAAAACAATGGTAATTATTTTTTTTCAATGTTTTGTTTAATTATATTTCCATTAATTTCTTCTATGTTATATATTTTGCTTAAATAATCAATTTATAGATAAAAAATATTTTTTCGAATTATTCTTTTCCTAATTTTGTATATTTAGTTATGATTCCTTGTTCTAATACATCTTTAATTTTTATTTTTATTATCAAAGTATTCATACTATAATTTCATGATTATTTTATTTATTTTTTAACGCAGTTGAATAAATTAATCTGTCTTATGTAGGCTACAAGTGCGTAGGAATGCTAATAGCTTATCTCGTGGCGAGCAGGAATAGAAAAACATTGCTGTGTAAACATTATTAACAATAGAAAAAGATACAGTCGTTAGTGGAAAGTGAAAAGGCGTACTAGTTTTGTGGCAGGTGTAACGATCCTGCTACTTACTTGCCTTTGTGTCCTTGCCACAGTTTGTCTTCTTTATTGTATCGCATTTTACATTAGTATCGATTTTCAATTTAGTATTTATAACCTCTATAAGCTAACAGAGTAGTCTATAACACCTACCTCGCATCATATCGAGATTAAAAGTCGATTTTGTGATGTTCCTCAACAATGGCGAAATCAACCGAGTCATTAAAGTTAAAGAATTCTTGTCAACCTTTAACCACATCTCAATTATTGTTTCTAATAATTGATTATAAGATAATTGCAATCTTGTTGGAAAAAATATTTTGGATGGGAGGGTGTATCCGGGTAAAATAAAATTATACTATTTTGCAATATACATTAATTCTTTGGTTAGTAATCTAAATTTTTTTTTTCCTAAAAATTAGCTATATATTTTGAAATAGATAGAGTTGCAAAATGTGACTGCGGAGTGTAAAATATATTTCATTCTTATAAATGTGAAATATAGAGAATCAAGGTCATTCTACTGCTATGTATGCTTAGAGATTTTATCGGGATGCCAGGATAATCGCTGAAGGCAATTATCCAAAAATAAGTTAATTAATTAATTATATATTGGGTCCTAAAAAACTATTATTATGATTGGATTCTTTTCCAAAGGCTATTTGTGTGTTTATCAGTTTACCAATTAAATACCTTTATATTTATAAGATGTTGTTACCACTAATTATTTAGTATAATAAAGGGTGGTATATTGGGTTATATAATAGCATATAAACTGCATAAAGAGATTAACTAATTATTTACAAATTATTACTATGATTAAAATGGTTGTAATGATTCAGATAAAGGTTACTATAATATATAGATTATTACATCATTAATTAATTTTAATTTATACTTATAGCTGCTGATGGCATAGGACGTAGTGCCTTAGGTGTCGTTCATAAAGAATGTCCAGGTCTCGTGGCCCTTCTTCTTACGACTTCGTTTGGTCGATGTGCATCTTCTAAGCCTGCCTTCTGACTGTGGTCCTCAACCGTCTAAGCCTTCCTGTTAAGTGTGTCTTTTTCTGATCTAGATTTCCTGTCCTTTTTATCCCACTTCCCTTTTGGGGCGTTACCTTATTTCTGAATCTCAATTTTGATTGGCAATCGGTGACCGAACGCTCTCGAGGAAGGTTTTCCCCTCCCCAGCCCCGAGAGGGGGTAGTAAAGTTTGATGTCCAGGAAGGGCCTGCACCTGCTTAATTTGATTCCGATCCCTCGTCAAATCTGTCATTTTTTATTAGAAAACTTAAAGGTTAGACAATCTAATTTTCTCAGGGGACTCTGGTAATGTGACAAACTTAACACAGATGTTTTCATATCCGGGGACGCCCTAATAGCTTCGCAGAAGGATACCCTGACCAGGCATAGGGGCAGATGATGAAACACCTTAATAATACCCAGGATTGTCAAAAGGTCAATACATAGTACTATGTTCAACTTAGACTACAACTTGTTTCCTGCACTGTCCTTCAACTACTTATCTTTAGTTGATCAACTACTGCTTATCAGTGACATGGTATTCCTT
>NW_027106032.1:69635-72992 GCF_000696795.3 Halyomorpha halys | reverse complement strand
AGAGAGAGAGAGAGAGAGAGAGAGAGAGAGCACTAGTTATTGACTTTAAGCACTTGCACAGTAAGTACTACTGGTATCTATCTCTTTTTTTTTTTTAATTTTGGGGAGTACATTTTTTTTTAAACTTTAATAGTCGAATATGTCGGATCAAAAAACAATAGCGTAAATTTACATATGTTTGTATAGACCAGACCATTTTTTAAATTATTGTGTGTTAAAAATTTCAGTGTTATTTATATTTTACTCATGATAAACATTTAAATTTTTATAACATCCATACTTCTAAAGCTGTTGGCTTTTAAAAAGATATGATTAAAATTATGAAATGTACTTTTAAATAATTTTAAAAAAAATGGGTTCATGAAATCTCACATTCTTAAGGACTTTCGTAGCGCACTTCCTCAGTTAAAAGTTAAAAAGAAACGATTTAACAAAAAAAAAAAAATGAATAAAAATTATTAAATAAAAACCCTGACAAAGGAAAAAAAAACGGAACGGAAAGTTCTACTTGAAGTTTGATAACATAGATTATGAATGATGTGCATCGTTATTCATTGGGCGATGTGATGCAATGATAGAACAGCTAATTGCAACCCCTTGTGCCATTTTCATGGTGAAACTATAAACTGCATATTTCAAACCTGCAGTGCCATGGTAATTTTGATGTCAAAGAATTAAGTTATTTTTCTTTTCATTTGAATTATTTGTGTTTAATCTAAATTATGTTCATCTCCGACAATGTTTAATCTTTTCTGACAAAAATCTCCTAGGTTTATTCAATTTCTTGAGCAAATATAGCTGAAGGGTAGTGATATACCAATAGAGCAACTTCATAAAGCTATAATAAACGAGATTACATTACATACAATTCCTAAAACATTATTAGAACCTCCTGACAGCTTTCTTCACAAAACAACTGTTATTTAAGAGAAATAAATATATACATATAACGTAGAAATAAATATTCTCCTTTTCCACATTCACATTTACATTGTCCATCCATAGGAAGAGATACAAAACAAAATAATAAAAGATAACTAATACATACAGCAAGGCGTATAATATTGTTCAATCATATATCACTAAATTATTTAAATTTGAGAAAAAAAATGACGAGTTCAGACAATAAATATTTTTATTCGATAGGATTAAATAAAAAGTAATTGAAGTAAGGAGACAATGGCATTTTGCAGAAAGGAATCCTCAGAGGAAAAGATACGGAAGGAAGAAAATAAGTGATTTCTGGGAGATCGATTCGTTGGATCCTGGTATTTAAGGAATGTCGGGGGAATGCAAAGTAAGGAGCAGAAGAATATTAGAGCTCAGAACTGGGGAATAAAGTAATAAAGTTTTCAATTATTTGTTATTGTTGGTCTGCATTATTAAAAAGTGGATAGGCGCTTTAATTACTTATTAAAAAAAATAGTAAATTAAACAATGTAAAGGAAATTAAATTAACAACACCATAAATTAAAACCACCTTAAATTCAGATGCAAAGCTTTAAGAAGAACAAAAACAAAACAAGCTGGCTCGGAATATAAACATCTATTTTGCTGAGATGACAATAGAAAACATAAAGTAAATCAAAATAAAACCATTACGAAAAATTACAAAATTTATATAAAACTGTCCTTCAAGATAAAATGAAATGAAAGAATAAACAAAATTTAGAAACTTAATAAATATAAAATAAAATACTGCCGGACTTACTCCGATGGGTCAGATACGAGATGAGTCTCGAAGAGAATATTATCTGCTCGAAAAGGTCAAACATGTTTTCAAGTACGATTGTTCCTACGTTGGCGGGCCCACATCTATACGGCGCTCTAATTGAAGCAGAAAGGATCTGGTCTTGATCTCTATTGAACTACATAGGAGCGATTGAGCAACTGATTAATCCATAGAAAGTTGTATTGTTGCAAGGTAAAATAATCGCTACTGTTGTTTCTACATTTAAATACTTACAATACAGGCAATAAATACAGCTAGCAAGAATATTTAAAAATAAAAACACATTTACGAAAATACAAATGTAATTAAAATGAAAAAATCTACATATATTAACAATATTTACAGAATTATATTAAATATGGCGTTCACAAAAGTATAAAAACATCTTTTTAATTATGATTGAAAAGAGTATGTTGATATTTTCTGATTTTTCTTAATAAGCATCTCCCTCCCCGTCTCCTCTACCAAGCCACCTCAACCTCTACTAGTTTTTTTTTGTTTTTTTGTCCTATCTGTCTATCTTGTTTTCTTATTGCGTCATACTTACGGTTCATTTATTATCTATTCCCTTGATATGTTGTTACACCATACTTACATCTCGTTTATTTCCTCTCTCCTCTTCTTCCTTTAGAATTACCATATTTGTTATTACATTTACTAATTATTTTTTCCCCTCTATTATTACTCTAATGGTATATTTTCAATTCTATTATGGAAAGGAAATGTCGTGTACAACACTTTCTTCACAAACGGTCTGAACTATCAACTAATTACAAAAGAATCATTTATATGACTACAATAAGGCCTACCTGGATTTACAGAGATGAACTTTAGGGCTCCACTAAACCATCAAATTCCTCTCGTATCCCAATCCTTACAGTCCAAAATCCTAAATGCTCATTACTTTGTCACAATTTAAATCATCCATCATGACCTTAATGTTCTGTAAGTTGCTGATTTGGCCAGAGCCAGATATCAATCTGTCCATGATAAACTTTCGAACCTCCCAAACCGACTTATTTCTCATATGTCTCCTCCTTCATTAATTGATAATTCTTCTAGACGTCGGAATAGAAGATGACCTCGAGCTCTTATGTTCTAGAAATGTTATTGGGGTTCTATCAATGGTTAGATTCTCTAAATGTCTGTATCATTATGCCTTGTATAACTAACATTAAATTTACTAGTTGTATATATTTTAATAAAATTGTAAGTATTAATAAATAAATTTATAAAAAATCACCATATCTGTTACTACTTTGATTAATTTTTTTTGAGTAATTATTACTGCAGTGGTACATTTTCAATTAATTATAAATAAAAAATTATTCCGTTAATTTTTATACGTCTACCTCTATCGTTTTATCATACTTAACAATATTTGTATATTTTTCTCATTTAGCTGTGATGAATCCCTACAGAGTGGGGCAAAACTCAATTAATTTGAATTGAATTAATAATCATATTTTCTTCAACTTTTTGTGAACTTCTTTTGATCAACATCCGGACCATCTTTTTATTTATTTATTACATACTGTCTAGTAATTAACTTCCAATATATTGTCTACTGTAATTCTTTGGATTCCTTACAATAATCGATACATAATATTAAATTTATTTATATA
>NW_027106032.1:67659-69585 GCF_000696795.3 Halyomorpha halys | reverse complement strand
AAATAAATTCTATCTTAATGGAGACAGTTATAATTACTATCACTATCACAAACAGTAATGAATTTCAATTCAGAGAATCGCGATCTGTAACTTCTGGGTTGGAGTACTCCAAACTTTTAGAAGTCCCCTGATGAAATGATATATCATTCTCATAAGGCTAATATGAAGGATCATAAATTGCAGTAGACTTCAGCGATCCCTTGAAGGTGCATTTAGTGTTATTATGCAAATTGCGAGCCAAAAGGCTTCACCGTGGCCAAATGAACTTAGTTACAAACTGATGAACATCCTGATGGTTCAACATCGTTCATCACGTGAGAGCATAAATTTGGCTTATATTAAGCCTTGTAGGTGTAAAATAGACATGTATTTTGATTAAGATAGGAGCACACATTAAACTAAATTATATTTTTCGGGAATTGGTTTATTAACATCTGACAATAATATCAAGCTAAATAAAACATTTTGTGGATATTCAAGGATATGACTCAAATATAATATATTGTAGGGGTCCTTGATCATGTCCCCGTGAGCACTACTATGCTCGCTTGACGTCACATGTGCCCTCCTAATTTAACTTGTACCAGCAGGATACGAAATTGTTATTATTTATTTTTTTTAAATCAATAAATTTCATAATGAAAGTTCCTAGATAACTTTTATCTTCAGAGTTACTGTTATGGAATAATAATGGACTTTTTTTATTTGTCCTACGAAATGAAATACTTCACGCTCAGCATAGTTTTGAATAGGACTGGTCACCACTAGATACCCCTTCCCCTCCCTCCTCTGTATGTCAGAAATGATCAGAACGAGAGTCATAAAAAAAAAGTTTAAAATAACAGAGTTTAAAAAATCACGAAGCTTTACAGAATAATGAAAACAGCTGGTACTACCACCAGTGGACGATCCGGGAACGATCCAGGAAAACTGGTATAAATAGTTACTAGCTGAAAGAATTTTAAAAAACTGGTTTTTCGATATTTTTGTTCGTAGACTTTGGCCCAAATAAGCTCACATTCATAGATTACTTTTATTTAGAAATAATCATTTTTTATTTATTTAATTTTGTTTTAAAATGAATCTCTTCGATGAGTTAACGTAATAAGATGGATATATGAGTTGGGCAGCTGACTGAATTTTTTTTTGACTGACTGATGTTTTTAATAAAATATCCAATTTGGGACTATTTTCACAGTTGAGCAGCTCGACAACGGTGCTCATCCATATGAAGTGTTTACAGCTCAGTGAACAACGGAAAGATGAACCTTCACTCCCTAGAGTGTACATGTCAGCATATAAAGCGTTTGATGAATGCTAAAGAGACAAGTCAAAAATTACTTCTTCTTTTATTCACTACTTTAACTATTTATCCAGTCATGGCTCATTCTGATCACCTCGTTCCTATCCGATGCTTCTAGATAAACGATAAAATACGAAAAAAGTACTAGAGTTAATTGTATTAAATGAATAATAAACAATTGGTGATTGGAGAAGTTTGCCGGAGAGTGCGGTCAGCAAAGAACAACATAAATAAACAAAACCATATTTATTTATTTTATGCCGACGTTTCGACCTGAGTTTCAGGTCTTCATCAAGGCTATAGAACAAAAGAGATAACAAAAACATTTAGAGAAACATAAAATTGAAAAGGAATAGTATAGAAATTATACAAAATATTGAATTGAATCATAGATGATAAAAACTAATAACTGATAATTTGATGGTAGTAGGTTGAAAACAGTGAAAGATGAAATATAATATCATGTAGGTAAGAAGATATGTATAATATAAGATATGCAAGTAGTGTCTAAAAAAGTGAAAAAATATTGAATCTACAAATTGAACAATACGGACAATGAAAAATAGGGAGTGGCTTATATCTGAATTACAGTGTGAGCATTAACTTTTATACCTATTTAAAAA
>NW_027106032.1:67182-67609 GCF_000696795.3 Halyomorpha halys | reverse complement strand
AAATATTGAATCTACAAATTGAACAATACGGACAATGAAAAATAGGGAGTGGCTTATATCTGAATTACAGTGTGAGCATTAACTTTTATACCTATTTAAAAATATAAATATATATGTGCTAGGATAAATATAGGAAAAAGGTAGAATATGTAGAATGGGAAAAGAATAATGTAAGAAATATGAGAACGAGAAAGGAGACTCACGTTATGGCGTAGAAGGTAGGCCTAAAACTGATTGACTTTTTGACTTTTAGAAAGGCTCGCCAGAGTGGGCTACGGACAGACAAAGGATTCGCTAGTAACTTAACTGTCAAGAAAGACCGTTATGGCACAACAGTTGATATGAAATACCAATGATAAAAAAAGAAGTCAAGTTACAGATTAAAAAAAAACATAAAACCAGTGATATGTAAAATTATGGAACCCAA
>NW_027106032.1:48335-67001 GCF_000696795.3 Halyomorpha halys | reverse complement strand
TTAACTATTGGGGAATAGGCTAGAGATAGGTTTTGTTTGTCTGTTTTGTGATTAACTGGGAAAGCTTCTAATTGTATAAAAATGCTATCGGATAGTAATCGTTTGTCGATGTTAGGGACAAAGGCTAGTATGGAGGTATTGTCAAAATCAAAAGTGTTGAAGAACCATGAAGTTACGGTAGGATACGGAATATATGTGCTGGATTATGCGGTCTTTAAGCAATTTTTTGTTTCGCCAATGTAGGATGCATTGCAATGAGAAGTGGAACAGGGGATACGGTACACAACATGGGAACGGTATTGAGGAGGAATTGGATCTTTAAGATTGGTGTTAATAAAAGACAGTTTGTTATGGGCGTTGAATGCTATATTGTTCAATTTGTAGATTCAATATTTTTTTCAGTTTTTTAAACACTACTTGCAATCTTATATTATCCGTCTATTACCAATCATGGGCAAAATCCTCGAAAAACTCATTTTAAAACGCCTATACCCGATACTAGATTCCGATCATATAATCCCTAATTACCAGTTTGGATTCCGAACATCCCACTCCACTATCCAGCAATGTCATTGAGTGGTGGACTTTGTCTCCTTTTCTTTGGATGCGGAATGTACTGCATGGGAGTCTTTTTCGTTGGAGAACAGGCTTTTGATCGAGTCTGGCACCCGGGACTACTTTACAAACTCCCTAGATTCCTTTCGTACATAGATACATACTCTCTCATCATCCGTTCCTTTCCCATCGATAGATTATTCCAAGTAAACCACAATGGTTCCTATTCATCTCTTTATTCTGAGTCCGCTGGTGTTCCTCAAGGTAGTATTCTCGGTCCTATCCTCTACACCGTCTATACAGCTGACATCACAACTAATCCTAACACTATCCCCACCACGTCTGCTGATGACACATGTGTGCTCGCTGTTAATAATAACCCTTTGGTTGCATCCCTAACTCTCCAATCCAATATCACAGCCCTCGAAGAATGGTGTAATTGGAGGGTTAAAATAAATCCCATCAAATCACTTTTACCCTTCCTCGTAAACCTACCGACTGCCCTGCAGTCTCCTTTAATAATGTTGATCTTACCCTTGTCGAACAGATCCGCTACCTTAGACTACTTCTGGACAAACGATTAACCTGGAATCCTCACACAAGACTGAAAAGACAGGAAACTGCACCTCGATTTCGACTATTACAGCACTTACTGGACAAACGGTCTAAACTTCCAATTCATTATAAAAAACTGATCTACATGACTGTAATAAGGCCAATCTGGACATACGGAGTTGAGCTTTGGGGCTCCACTAAACCTTCGAATTCCTCTTGTACCCAATTATTGCAATCCAAAATCCTCAATGCTCCTTACTTTGTCAGAAATAAAATCATATATAAAGACATATATAATGTTTCATATGTAACCGATCTAGTCCGAACCACATATCATTCATTCCATTACAAACTCCCTAATCTTCTAAACCCACTAGTTTCTAACCTTGCTTCCTCTTCCATTCCTGACAATCCTCCGAGGCACCTGAAAACAAGATAGCAACGAGACCTGCTAATATAAAACGTCATGACTACCAATGGGTAGTTTCTCTACACGCCTGTAACACTCCATTTAACTGAGATCAAATTTACTAAATGTATTATAATGTACAGCAGTAAATAGCAATAAATAAAATTAAAAAAAAATCTTATGTATAGGTTGGAGTGATTTGAAATACTCAAAATGTAAACAAAAACTCAAAAAGCAACAGTCTGGTTGTTATCCTGCAAAATACTGTTCTGCTGAGTAATAAGTTAAATATTGAAGGGCCCCACATTCTAGATGATGATATTCAAGGGGAGACGTCACTTCTGATTTCCCATAATTTATTATACATAAGATTTTCCTATATTTCAATTTAATTTTCTGTTTAATGATAGCAATGATGATATCGACAGGCTCTCCTAGATGTTGGGAGTCTTCAGAAATCTGCTTGTATGCTGCCAGTTCTGACAGTTTGTTACCAGCTATTCCGTAGTGCCCGGGGTTAGATAGGAAAGACACGGAAAAGAGTTTTGGGTTGCTACGAGCTTTATTGTGAAACGAAAATAATCGTATTGAATGTTCGTTTTAAGGAAAACAAACTTTCAAAAATTTCTGAAATAACATTATCAGAGGACTTTTTAAAAAAAAAATTTATTTTACAAATATTTCTATAAAATAAAAAGGACAAGGAAATGCTGAGAAAAGGCGATGGAGAGTAGATATTGACCAGGAGGTGGTATAATATAATACAGTTGACAGTATAAGAAGCCTACAATGTGCGAGAGTTTTGATAGGGGTCTCTTCCTATCGTCACTATGCTGTCTAGGGTCAACCAAGCTATTCCTTACACATTCTTTAATATTTTTTAGATTTTTTTTACCATATTTACGTAATGCATGAGGTAAAATATATGAGAGGTTCAAATTATTTGCCCCAAATACAAATTCTTGGCTGATATGAAATTTTAACATATGTATTTTATACATTTCAAAATCTCTCTCTTTTATTATTATCTCTTTGTATCGTTTTAAAAAGCAATCTATTTCATATATCTTTTTTATGGATATGCTCTGTTCGGTAATAAAAACGTATAAGCTATAACCTCTTTGGAAAGCACCTCTATGCACTAACATTTAGTATCAATTATAACCTGCCTCCTTGTTCTCTTGGATGAAGGCATATAATGGAGAGGGAAAGCTGGAAGAAAAAATTAAGCTAAAAGGCAGGTTATGTTTCTTTCAGGGGCATGAAATAGAAGTAGGGGAAGAGTACGAGCTAATTGCCCTATGTTTCAGTTGCGGACATTTCTATTAATAATAATAATATTCTTTATTTATATAAATATATACATTTATAATATCATTATTTAGATTTACTTTTTCTTTATATACATGTACATAGACCTTCCTTTTTAAAGGAGTAATAGTGTCTTTAGCGAGGACTAAAGACTATCCGTACTTTGTTTCACTGAGAATTCGTTTATCTTCATCTTCCAGTATTTTCTGCCCTTAGCTTTTCGTGACTACAGTGTTCCTTCTACCTCATTTACTCGTCTACCCATCTTCTTCTTTGTCTGCCTCAGTTCCGTTTCATATCCAAGGGGATATGAACCACCCTGTTAGTTTCTTAGCCCAGTTTTCGGCGCTCTTCCTCATTAGATGTCCAGCCATTTCATCTTCTTGATGTGCCTGATTACATCTGGGACCCCGGTGTATTTGCTCATTGCTAGGCTACTAAGCTTTTGGCTTCTTCTTATGCCTAGCATGTTCCTCTCCATTGTTCTTTGGCATGTTTGAATCTTTTTCTCAAGAAGCTTGTTCCTCGACAATCTTTGGCATCCATAGGATATCACAGGCAATATAGATCTGTTGAAAGTCGATGGTTTTAAAGGCTGTATTTCTTCTTCCTATTAACCTCAACGCAAACTTTCCTTTCGTGGGCGTGGCCATTTAGGGTTCACTTTTACTTTGTAAGATAGTAGGGTTATACCATCCTCTGCTACTTCTCTTCTCTTACTCAGTTTTAATAATTTATGTTTTATAATACTATAGCAATTATGATTTAAATTTTTATACTTAAGTAGTTGTAGTTCATTAGTTGATTCATAGATACGAAGCATGTGCAACCAACAAACTTTCTGTTGTTTTTTCTTTTGTAAAAAGTTCGTAATAACTAATAAGTTAACTAGCTTTTTTTCTGTATAAATTTATATATTTTCATTTGAAATTAAACATATTTACTACGGTAATTATTTACCTTCACTGGGGCAGAAAGGCGGGAAACAATTACTTCTTGATCAGACTGTACGTCTAAAACTCGAAGTTACATTGTCGTGACCGATACCGAACCTTTTAAAAATGAATTACCAGCCCATTCAACAGAGAATTTTACTCTGGGAGGAAATTTAAGTGGGCAATGGTCGGTAGTACCTTTCTTTTTCTGAGCGTTTTTTAAAAAACCCTTAATAGATAAAAGGTAAATTCCAACAAACACAATTAACTATTTGGAACTGTACGCAGTACACGTTTTGGTAAAGAAAAACCCATACTACACTGGTTCTGTACAGTCAGAAGTGTTTGTTGGAACAGATCTATAGAAATACAGAAAAAAATAGATGTATTTTTTATATAGAGATCAAATGTTCTCTTGGTAAATTTTCCAAAGATTTTCCTAAGTATAATATAGTTAAGTAAGTTGAAAATCAGATAAAAGTACTTGAAAATTTTATACCGACCTCCCACCGCTCGAAAACTTGTAGCGACGTCTTACATGTGTATACACAATACAGGTAATGTGTACATAAGTTCTGTTTCAAAAATTAAAACATCAAAATGTATATTACCTTTTAAGTAAATATAAAATAAATACATCATATCTATTTTCCGGTTATAGAGTTCAATGATGCCATAAATATTTGATATCTAATATTTTTATTTTGTAATATATATTCTAATATTAAGCATCTAATACTGAAGATTGTCAGACAGTAGAGTTTCTTAGTCCAAAAAAGTACATCTGTGAGTAATACTGGTCGTAAACATCAAAGATGTTTTAAATATCGATATTTATAAGTCAGAAGAAGTAAACGTGGTGGAAAAGCCGAAAAACGCCGTGTATTATAACCTAAACTTGAACTAAAGAGGGACACAAGTAAGCCCGAATGGAAAGAAATTTTCCCTCTTGGAAGGCGAATAATATTATTAATTAGCCTATGTAATTATCGATTTATATTATAAAGTATATAGGTTATTTGAGCAAATTATTGTTTTTGTTTATAAATTATATTATTGCATTTTCAGATGTTAACCAGAACGTAAAATGAAAAAAAAAATTAAGAAATAAAATACAATAATATTGAAAGACGACTAAAATTTTTGAAGTAAATCGAGTACAATCAACATGTTGTCGGCTAATCATTTAAATCTATGGGCTTTAATTAAATAATACTTATTGCGATATACATATGATATCATTACGTTACAATCAAGATTGGACAGTAATAAAAAGAGGATAGTAGTTATCGCTTTTCGACCAAGAAAAAATATTTCACCAAATTTGCAGTTACCATATGACTGTTTCAAATTTCCTATAGTTAACCTTGCTCATGGGAGCAGTTTATCCCCATCAATTTTATGTTAGTTACAAATTAAGAGTTGTCAAATTCCTAGCAGTGTTGAAGATCTATTTATGTATGGTGTCCTCGGAGTGCTGCTTGTAGTTATGGGTGTGTCTTCAGCTCTAGATGACAGGTCAGTAAGCATTCATCATTAGTAATCATAAAAGTACATTAAGTAATATCTATATTCATTAAAGCTGATTTCACATATTTTTCAAAGAATGTGATTTTTTTATTATTAAATCAATAATATTGGTGTTAAGTTATGGTAAGTAATATCTGTTTGGAGGCAAAACGTAACTGACAAAGATTGCAGCCCGACGCAGTCTGTTTTTAATGATCAGAAAATTACATCCTATACTTTCAATCTCAAAAACAGATCTGGCCATAGATATTTTTGAAAGGACAATGCTGAAGACCCAAACTATAGTTCTACCGAATTGGATGGAAGTCACTCCTACAAAAAATAAGAAAAAATGTCTTCTTGACATGTTTTGAAGTAAGATATGGTTTGTAGAGTAGATAACTTTTAACTTCTATTTCTTCTACTATAAGTCAAATATGTGATAACTGAAAGTGGTAAAACATAGAAACAATTTATAATCTGAAATAAACTTACAAATGTTTCATTATACTTCGCAGAATACAAATTCGTGTTAAGATGAACAAGTATCTGCTGTTACCAAATTGACTACCATTAGGTTTGTCATGGCAGTATCTACTACCGTGGCATCATTACCGCAGTAGGTTTTGCGTGACAGTTGATGGTATATGCAGTAGCAGTAAAGCATTTTAATGAAAAATAAAAATCCTTCTTTTATTGTTTGTACTTATATTCATAGAAAAAAATCCAGCTTAAAACCATGTTTTCAACGCAAAAATATGGTTTCTGTTATTTAGTTAAGCTCTCACTCAGTCTTCACAAGCTTCTAATGCCAGTGACGTGACTGGAAGAGAAAAGCAATAGGATCCCAATTATTTCACGTGGTGGGATAATTCAAAAATATCAGTTCACAGTTTCTAAGGCTGAACTTAAATATTGTAGGCCGGAGTAAAATATGAAGCCGAAGTAACTGAATAAGTTGAAGCATCAGCTTAGCGACCTCGAGTCAACAAACATGATATTTAGTGAGGCTCATAACTCGTCCTTTTGTACTCAACTGTTCTATTTCCAATAGTTGCCCACAATCATGAAACAAAATGTATCAGTATGAATTAGTACTTAAATAGGCCCCTGATGTTTGTTCAGTGCCAATCAACTCTTGGTGCACCCTGATAAGAAGAGACAAGAATAATTTTGAAATAGGCTAATGAAACACAAAAACAACAAAATAAAATTATCTTTTTCAGCTTCTACTATCAACAACAAAAAAAGAGTTGTTAATGACTACTTGTTTCCACAGGAAGGTATTCGTAGCCAGCAATTTTATTTTTGTAATTATAATAAATTGTTATATCGTAGAAGTACAACCTTAAAGCAATGAGTTGGTTTTCAAATCAATAATTCGATTCGAAAATAAAATTTGAATTTACTAGTTTAATTAATTTTATGAAAGCAATACAAAATTTTTGTTCAATATAAATAAAAATCATTATTTCTACAAGCCTTAGGGTATTTCGGGATAGTATAAATCTTATCATATATGCTAGAAATGCTTTTTCTGTCACGCTTTATCCATATTGCCAATATTTCTAAATTATTCATACAGCTCTCCTGATTTTCCGCTATTTACAAACAGGAAGAAGATTATAAAGAAACAATGTCTTCGTCAGTGACCTCTTCTGTAACTAGTATTTCATCGCGTATGTTCATAAAGTCGGCGGTTGTTCATTTGGTTGTCACAAGTGGTGATAATCTGGTCCTATTCTGCAAATGTTACAGAGCCCTTCCCTCACCCCCTCGTTGTACACCCTCGGGTTCTATAAAGGATAGAATTTGGTTTATTAACTCAGCACACAGTTCGACACGCGTGTTTCCACTGTCATAATCCAACAATAGTTTTTATTTCTCAACAGCTGTTTATGAATTAAACTTTAGTTTCGACATTATGTGCACTTTTATTTACTTTTTTGTCGTACAAAACCTTAGATGCTATTAAAAATCAAAGCATATGCGGAAGAAATTTAAATGTTTATAAACAAACGTGTCGCAACCTGTGCACACTTGATAAATTGTCAAGCTTAAACAGGCTAATGGGCTACAAATTCCCAATAATAAGGATAAACATCAAAAAAGTCAGAGAAATCAAATTAAAATTATAAAGGTTATGTCGAGGTGGGCTATTTTCTTAACTATTCTGCTTGTCCAGAAGGCATCGACAATGCGTGTTCAGTTAATAAAGATGAGGTAGTTGACAAGGAAGATGACTAGATTGGATGAGACTAACTGGTGATACCCGTTATATCTCGGAGGAAGATAATCTCGTCCTACCGGGTACTATTCCGATAAACACTAGGGAGGAATGCAGACCTGAAGGGTAGTTAGCCTCCAGAGTCATGCAGGAAGGAATGCAGGACGAGGGCAGCCGGGTACTATTTCAACAGAGGCGAAGAAATTATGTAAGCCGTTTAGCTAGCCGCCAGAGCTTACGTAGAGAAAAAAGGTAGAAAAGAGAGATCATTTCAAGAGTGACATAAAATAACAACCACTTAGAAATCAAAATAGGCTATAAACCGAAACTGTCTCAAACAGAGGTTGTGGATCCGTAATCTTCCGTGGTCAATTAGGATTTTTTGTACCCTCCTGAAAATTTAAATTGGTAAATGATACGTACATATAGTGGGATGTGCTATGTACCCAGCTGGTTATAAGAGATCCCTTGAATTGCCTTTTGGCATTATAATGTTAGGCGAAGGGTCCAGTGAAGATAATAAGAATAAGATGAGTCGCTCGATTCCTTTTCATCTGCAAGTGTCAAGACCTCTTGGTAATTATCTATTGTAGAGATTTCTCACACATTAATTCATGTATCACTTAACATGGTTACATCACAATGAATACAGGGGGGAATTAGCTTAAGAAATTGACTCTTTCTTCATCTTCCTTTAACTCCTGTGTGTCAAGCGTGGAATCTCAGTCTCAACCCACCGGTCCCTGTTCCTGGCTACACTTTTTATCTCCGGAACAGCGCGTCCTCTTGCTGCCCAATGAACTCAGAGTACATGCACCTGTGTCTGCCACGAGGCCAGCTTCCTTCCGGCCTAGCTTCCAAATACCACCTGGCTTTCCTGGTATCGTCCATTCTACAGAAGTGTCTATACAACTTCAGTTACCACTCTTGCATTGTGTCTCGCACTGATTTCACATCCAGATCCACCCGAATCCTTTTATTCCTGACACAGTCTCTCCTGGTACCAACTATTCTTCGGAGAAATCTCATTTCTGCTGTTGTTATCCTTCCTACGTGCTAGTCGAGTGCTGTCCAGCTTTCTGATCCATACAGGAGGATTGGGAGAAACACGGATTTAGAAATCCGTTTTGAGGCATCTCTGCTTACTTCTTCCTTTCCAATAAGAGTTTTAGAAATCTTACGGTACAATTCGTTGACCTTTTTCACTCGATTTAGAACCTCCTGGTCTATTTTGCCATCTTTACTTATTATGCTCCTCAGATACGTATAAGTATTTGTAAGTTCTAAGGGTTCACGTTTTCTAGGCTCTGCGTTTTCTCAAAGAAATTGACCATTGTTTTATTCCTTCTTTTTCACTACGGGAAACTATCTTTTGGCTTAATGATACGGATCCTTCCGTCAATTTATTTTTAATAATTTAATTAATAAATATTTAATATTCAGAACTGTATTAAAATATATACAACCAGTAAATGTGCGGGTAGTTATCAAATGGCATGATGTAAACATTTTGAGAATCTATCTATCTGGAACATTTATAGACGAGAAGATCTCGAAGTCATCTTCTTTTCAGACGCCAAGAAGGATTATCAGGTAATTAACGAAAAATCAGATTAGAAACAAGTGGGTATAGGTGGTTAGGAAGTTTTTTATGGAAAGATTAGTATTTGGTTCTAGCCTAAAAGGGAAAATATGGAATATTATGGTCATGATTGACGACTTGATTTGTAACAAAGTAAGGATTTAAGGATTTTGGACTGTACGGATTAGATGCGAGAGAAATTCAATGTTTTAATAGAACCGCAAAAATTAATTACCTATATCCAGATAGGCCGTATTATAATCATGTAGATCAGTATTTTGTAATGGATTGGAAGTTTAGGCCGGTTGCTTAGTAAATGTTGTAATAGTCTTTTCAGTACTGTATGAGGATTCCAAGTCACTCGATCATCCAGATGTAGTCCTAAGTAACAGATCTGTTCGACAGGAATAAGTGGGGTAGTATTAAAGGATATTGTGGGGCAGGAAGTCATAGGTTTATGACAGGGTAAATGTGATTTGGTGGGATTTATTTTAATTCTTCAGTTTGGCACCATTCTTTAAGGGTGATGTAGGACTGAAGGGTTTGGGATACTATGGAAGGACCATTATTCACTGAAAATAGCCATGTGTAATCGGCAAAAGTAGTGAGACTGTGGTAAGGATGCCAGCTGTAAAAAATGTATAAAGGATAGAACCAAGGAGAGGAAAGAGTGATGAATAAGTGCTGTTGTGATTTACTTGAAATAATCTGACGGAGAGTTAACGGATATGGAGGACTTATAAAAAAACAATAGCAGTTCTGGGTGCCAGACTCAATCAAAAGCCTGTTCTACATTAAGAAAGACTCCTGAGTAGTGCCGCATTGAGACATCAACCACTCGATGGCATTGATAGATAGTGGAATGGGATGTTCGGAATCCAAATTAGTGATCTGGAATTATGAGGTTGGAATCTAAGATTGTGTATAGGTATTTCAACATGAGTTTTTCAAGGATTTTGCCCATAATAGGTTAAACAGAGATAGGGTGGAAGGACGATGGGTATTCTAGCGGCTTTTGAGGTTTAGGAATCATTTTGATCATGGATAATTTCCGTGGGTCAGGAAAATATGAGGAACGGCGTTATATATGTAGGTGGCCATTGGCCAAGTAAATTCCTAATATTTGTCGATAGCCTGCTACTCTTATTTAGACTATTCAAACAATAAGTACCTTTATCTATAGGATATACCCTTTCCCCTGTATGTCACGTAGGGGACAAACAAAAAATGTTCTTTCAAATCATTAGTTTTTTACAATGAATAATGGCGGTCGATTTGAAGATACGTTTTGCTCAATCACCTTTTACATATGAATCCACATTCAGAGCCCTCGTAAGCCCTGGAGCGCCTGGATTTTACTGGATAATACTGGATCCGACACATTTTCTAAAAGGGCCACAAAGTTATTCCGCATCAAACCTGTATGCGCAATGTAAACCTCTATACCGGTACATTTTTTCCTTTAAAATTGTATTCATTATCTTTTTCTCATTTACTTTTTGGTTCAATATTAAACAGAATTCATACAGTTTTTATGAAAGAATTTACCTAAAACAGCTTAAATTAGGAATTGCAATAATTAAATCATCATTTTCCATCACAAAAGATAAAATAAAGCTAATTATTTCAGGTTGCCATGGAGCAGAAGGGTCGGTCGGTACAAAATCGAACTGCTACCAATAGAGAAGGAAGAATTTGAGATGGACTCAGTTCATAAGGTGTATCCGTTGCCTATTGGTGAATCAGATCCATGGAGGCAATCTTACAGGACAAATGTGGGAGGTCAAGAATTTGAAACACTTCATCAAGAAACGAACGTATTACTAATTCAATCATCAACAGCCCGGTATGAGAACTGCGATGGCGAAAAACAATCAATGAGGACTTCTTCAAAACCACCCATTCCTGGAACCTTGCGCCGATACGTCCGAACTTATGGGGCATGGAAAGCTCTAAGCTCACCAGTAAAATCCTTTATCAATGAGACAATTGTAAAGCTCCAAAGAAGAAAAAGGAAAAAGAAGCGGAGGAAAAATGCTTTATTTGTACCCGACTCGAATTTGAAAATTAACGTATCGATTTCAGAACCTAAAATAATTGATTCAAATGTTAAAAGTGCTTATGTGAAAGCACATAAATCAAGAACGAGTGGATTCGTCTGCACCTGTGGATCGTTAACCGAGGAGACAACTAAAACAAGATTTATTCTAACGCCATGCGAATGTGAAGGAGAAGACTATGAAATAACAGAACCAAGTGAAATAAATGAAGTTTGTGAAGAAAAGCCTGAAGAAGAAGCCGATCAAGAAGAGATGATGTGCGACGAATGCGGCAGTGAAGAGCCTGAAAACACGGAATGCGAATATACCGACAAGGAAACAGAGACGGAACAATGTTGCAGATTAGACCCGCTCCCAAAGCACACCATTGACGAATGTCCAGTGACACTGTGTCAGACGACCCAAAAGAGCCTTGAAGAAGATTACCCAACCTACAAAACTTTTCCATTTTCAGGATGTAAACATAAAATGAAACCCAA
Source organism: Halyomorpha halys (assembly GCF_000696795.3). NCBI lineage: Eukaryota > Metazoa > Arthropoda > Insecta > Hemiptera > Pentatomidae > Halyomorpha > Halyomorpha halys. The sequence continues at coordinate 55,379 of NW_027106032.1, read as the reverse complement.
ACCGCGGTGTGAAAATTCCGAAACAAGAGTTCAAAAAAGTTACGAGCCGGATCTCAGGAAACTTTTCAGCATTCCTGAAAGTTCTACAAAACCACAAAAAAGGAATGAGAAAAATACTAAAGTAAAAATAAAACGGAAATATTCAAAAGCTAACCGAAGGAATAATCGCATTGCTCATTCCAGAAAAAAATCAGTTACCACAAAAAATAAAAATATAAAAAACGACAAACAAGAATCTTCGAAGAAATATTTGCTGGTGAACATACTTTCAAGAATAAAAGGAAGGACGAAAGCAGAAGATAGCACTTCTATTGATGTAGACAATATCACTGTAACAGAAAACGCAAAGGAAAACAGCGAGGAATCAGAAGAGGTTGGGTGCAATTGCGCAAAAGCAACCGCTGAAGAAACTGACACAACGGAAAAAGCTCATAAGACATTTACTAATTATGGAGTAATAGATGAAGTGTTTAGGAAGTTTATCGGTGTAACGGGAACGGAGAAACTAGATAAGTCAACGCTAACTTATCAACCGGTCAACTCGGATGAAAGTGTGACATTAATCATAAACGTAGAAGATGAGGTAATAGCACCGCCAGCTAACCAGATCCAGAACCTATCCAAAACGAATCCGTTGTCCGTGGCAGTAGAGGAGATGCTGGCCGAAGTCAAGTCTAAGATGACGGAAGCATACGGGATAACGACGCAGCCCATACAGGAGACCGAAAGCGGCACTACCACTACAGGCATCATAACCGCCGAACGGCTCAAGTTCATCAACCTACATTGGGGCAAAACCGTCGATCCAGCCCTCAAACATGGCCTCCTTTGCACGCACTGCTATAAGCTAAACTATCCTGAACTTCCTAAACAATATCAGAAAGAAGGTGAGGTTGTAGATCTAAAACCGGTAGCTGAAACTCATCTCACACCACAGTCCACAGAAGAAACTACGAAAGAGCAGGAGTCAGATTTTTCTGAGCTAGGGATATCGTATACGCCTGATGAAATGCCTGTAACTGACGCAGATTACGATCAAATCATTTCTCGGATCCATTGCAACTTTTCTGAAGATACGCATCCTACGTTCGATATATTAAAGAATATATGCCAGGACAGGTATGGACCTATCACTCCAAACGTGAGAAAACACTCTTTACAGCTTCCTAGAGAAACTCTAAAACGGAAAGCACATACTGAAATACAAACTCCTTTGGAGGCCTATTCAACACAAACAATTTATCAAACGGAATATCAACCTACTAGCAGAAATAGTGGAGCACAAGCGGCTTCATCGACAAATCATCATGAAACCACCCGCAATAATGACCATGGAATCACAAACTATGAAGCGACAACTCGCCAGTGTTTAGACCGGCATCACACCACAGCTGAATTCTCGAAGCGCAATCATGGCTCAAAGACTGTACAAACCATCTGCTTTTTAATCGATGACTTCACTGAATCCGAGATTACGACAAAAGTGACCAAGACTGCGATTGTCACGAATTACCAGCATGAAGATAGGGAAACCATACACCATAAAGAAGATGAAAGTACGCAAAAGTCTAAAGAATACAGCACACATTTACCGCTGCGCCTATGCAACTGTACGATACCACGCAGTACTCACGTCCACCATCATCATTATACACTCGGTCATTTTTTCCATAATGAAGACGATACTTCTTCTGAAGAAGATAATCCTACTTCCAATGACCACAAACCTTCTCATAAAGTCCACCCTACTACTACAGTGAGTTTTGAAACAAATGATGAAGAAGAGGAAGAAAACGATATACATATAACCAAGAAAATTACCACACGTAAAACTAAGAAGACAACAACTACCAGTAAGCCAGATGACGAACAACCGAAACCAAAGAAGCAGTCCAAGTTCAAATTTTATCCGCCCTTATCCCTGTACCGCACCTGGCTCAGTCCTTGGGCAGCGGTGCAGATAAAACCGCGTCCCCCCCCTGCCAAAGCATTTCAACCAAATAATTATATGTATAATAATTATGATCATAATTATGAACAGTATATAATGAGTCTGTCCCATCAACCCTATTCAGTTCGTCCTATGAGCCAGACAAAGATGTGTACAACAGATCAATCGATCAAGAGGTTACCTTCAAATCTCGGTAAGGCAAAAGGTGTCTACATGGGAGCTATTATTATTGGCAACAAGTACTTACCACCTGGCTTTTACAAACTCGAAGATTTAAAAAAACTTAAGAATTCTGGTATTTCAATCCCAAAAATTAGAGGTAAAAAAAATATTATCAGCGACAGAGTGGGTTATTCATTAAGAAGAATATATCCTGGAAAAGCGTCCTCGATTCAGAAACGTCACTTCAATTCACGTAAAATATTCCATGCAAAATCTTTTAAAAAGTATGTTTAGGAGAAATATCCTTGATAAAATTTGTTATAGTATGAAAGATGCTAATTCACAAACCTGAGGGCAAATTCTGTTTCAGAAATTAACTTTCCAGTTTTGGGTATATCATTTACCCACCAGTCCCTTAGAAAAGTTCTTGAGGTTTAAGAGAATCAATTAAATGAGACAAAATCTTATGGGCACAATCATAAGAATATCACCATGCCTACCGTTCTTAGTATAAATCTCCGAATCAGAACTCGAAAATAAAACATCTCCTGAATGAAATGAACATGATTCTCTGGTCATTTACTAGAGCTTAAAGTACTAAACATGACTTTGGTATTCTAAACAAAAAAAAAAAAAGCTTCAATATTCACAAAGTTAAAACCTCCATCATATTTTATATAACGTTGAAACCACGAACTATTTGTGAGTTTAAGACAGTTTTTTATCTTTATAATGATTCAGAAAGGTATAATGAACAAATGCACAAGCAACCGAATGAAATCAGTAAGTTATACCGCACTAGTAAAAGTAGCATAAATCTAAAACGAGTTCAACAACTTGAGGGGATCTATGTAACTTTTACTAAAGTAGCGGGGACTGCTTGAAGCTAGTAAGCTAATATCTATCCCCTCTATTCCACGTGGAGTGATACATGTTCTTTCTATTTATTTAACCAATTTTTGTAAATTCAAAGATTAGTGGATTGTATTAATATATAAAGACATCCACGCGGAAATTTTATTATTTCCCGGCACCAGTATTATTAATTTAACTAAAGCAATATTGGGAAATGAAAATCACTAATTAAGGAAGTCATAAAAAGAATGAATTTTCGCCGTGGTCATCTAAATTATGGTTCTGGAAACACAACAATAACAATGGACCAGTTGAAGCTGTGGATTAAATTATGTAAAAGGAAAAAGGGAAAAAATGAATAATTTTGAAATCATTTATTCACATGATTTTATACAAGTTTATACAAGAAAATCAAATTTGTTATTTAACAAGTCAATTGAAAATAACATTATATAAATTCGAGGGGCAGAATAATATAATATTTTCATCTTGATAAAAAAAAATAAAGAAATCCTGGAGAGTGATGAAGGCACAACCCAACGACTTAATGCAATTATCATCAATAAAAATATTTTGGAAGGGAACAGTTTTTAATTTCATTCAATTCTCTAGGTAATGCCAATAAAATAATTTCACAATAACAGTTAATGGATAAATAAATAAAACAAATTAAATTATAGTAAATAAATAATTAATTAGGATTAAGAAAAGTAAGATAAATCGTAAACATGTGAATATCTATGTACAATATTTACGTATGGATTCTGCAACAGACTTTGCCTTTTCATGATATTTATGCAGAAACAAATCAGGAGTTGAGGTAATCCCGATGTTTCTCTCTGTGCGGTCTTTTTTGGATTAAAAGTCAGAGGACTGTTAAGAGCACAAGAGCCACAGATTCAGAACGTAATTGGATTAACTGACCATTGTCAGAACTTCAATAACGTCTTCATAAAAAATCTTAGGGCCACTGCCACTCCAATCATTAAGAAATATCGGTCTTCAGTAGAGATTTTTAACCTGACTGCAAGTAAGTTTGATAGTTTTAGGTGAGAAATGTTAATTTTAAATCTTTACTTTTCAGAAATATCCTCTTTCATCTTTCATATCAAAACTATGGTTGTCCAATACTGATAAGCATCTAACGTCACATTAAAAAAAAATAAATATGACATTTTGAAATTGTTTAGGATGACTAGTACTACAATGCGTGCTAAAGAAGTAGACTATGCGCGACGGGTTAAGGATGTAAGTGGTTAAAAAACGTGTGTTTTGTTTATATCTTGAAACATATTAGTATAAAATTGATTATCATTATAAAATTGAAGTGTAATTTGATTTCCTAGCCAAGTCTTCGTACTATATTCCCTAGTTACTTCGTTTTTGAGATATGAAGTAGGCAAATGTGACTTGGATGTTTGTTGTGAAAGCAATCGGCTGCTTAAATTAGAAACTACTGTTAAAAAAAACTATTTGGCTAATTTATTTAATGTGGTTTGATTTCGTATACAATTCATTTCACTAAATCCAAGAATTGTTGAGAAATTAACCAAAATGAAACCTAGATGAAACACACGGTTTTTACATCATCCATCTCCCTCTCATTTCAAAACCCGACATGAAAACCCTATGATTTCTTTTGCACGTAATGTACTGATGGTCCTAAGTACTATAATACTTGTCACTGTTTTATTTTTTTTAATTTATGGTTAGATATCTAATTTAATTGCCATATAATAGTTATATAACCACTTTGGTAGAAAATTTTATACATATTTCAATTTTAATAAGAATCAATTTTTCACCAAGCACCTTTTTGAGATATAACTAAAACTGATGAATTATACGACTTCTAATATTTCTCTGCTGGGCTTGGAAGCTACCTTTAATATTTCTTAGCTTTTAATTATAATTAATTTCACATTGATAATACATTATTTCCGTATATATTATTTTATATCTTTTTGTATTCTTTTCCCTCCATAATTCTTTTTTTTTAAATTTATGTATTAAAATTTCGAATAGATATCGAATAAAAAAAAAAGATTTAACAGATTAACTGAGAACCAATTGTTCAAAGGCAGAATAAAAGAACAAGAAGCAAAGGAAAAAAATAGCCTTACTGATGAAAGATTTAATTCCTAAGCATGGACGGATAGATTCGTAAAATTACAAACATCTGGTGTATCTAATTTATTACTAACAACGTTGGGGAGGGGGGGGGGGAAGCGAGAAGTGGGTGAGGAAGAATCCGATAACTTCCTGTTTCGTTGATACTATTGGTCCAATTTTGATCATTTTCAGACGAAGAAAAAACATCATAAATTGGTGTATTCGTAATAAATAATTATATAATAGATCAGTTATACGTTTATTTCTCTTTACAATACCTACCTCCACACACAGTCGTATTATATAATAGATGGGAGATTGCTTCTTTATTTTTTAAAATGTTTAGTTTTTGGTCTGATTTGACTGAACTAAAGCAGTCAAATTAGGTCAAAAAATAAGTTATATTGTATTCGCTTTAACTACCATTGTAAGCCTATTTCAGTATAAAAAATAATCCTAACCGAGATGACAGGAGAGATATTGTGGCCAAAATTAAAAAATAATCTCCCAGCCGCGGCAAGAGATGGCCCCATTACGAGGGGGGGGGGAGTGGTACATTTTTCATCTGTAGCCCACTAATTTATACAATTAGCCCTCAGAGTCGGGGCAAGTTGGAGCGACCCGCGATCTCCATTCGCTAAGCCTCCTTGCTACGTCTAATTCGAATCAGATTCCTTCTGTTCCCGGATCCGGAATGGGGGATTAATATTCATAACGGCCAAAGAGGAAAATCGACCGCACCCGTCCGGTCTTTAGGTTCCGCAGTATAAACATCATTCAATGAATATTTGAGTGGGTAACTATGGCCTGTGTGGTCGAGGTTATGTCTATACCATTACATTACTGGATGGATTACAAGTTTACTAAATTTGAAAACATTTTTTTTTACCTTACAATGTAGGTCCCTTGGCTGGATAATCGTAATATTATCTAGTTAGGTTTAGTAACTGATTTCTTGTTAAAATATTCTTTACTCAGAGCTACTAATTAACCTCTACGGTTTGGATCATCATCATGGATGAAAATGTTACTGCACCTCAAGCCCTATCTTGAGGTGCAGTAACATTTTCATTGAACAAAAAAGAAAGTTTAGTACCAATGTAGGTAATTAGTAGTAATTTTTAAAAAAAAAAATAGCAAAATGTTTTATTTTAGGGAGCAATTTTTCGTAATAAAATTAAGTTAAAGATAGATAAGAGTGTTAGTTGCCTTGAAAATGAAGGTATGATCCCGAGACTTTTAGGCTAATTAGATCCAATAGTTCTGAATAAAAAAAAAACATTTTAAAAAGACAGATAATTTCATTAGACTCAGCTAGATATTTTGTTTTTAAATATTTCAAAATGATGCAGAACGTCCAATACTCGTGGTAGGACTCTTTTCCGAGTCACAACATCCAATATCCAACATCCCTTAAAAAACGTCCCGATATCCTTGATATATTTGTTACTTCCCAAATACCCACATCACAATCCACAATTCAATCTTTAGATGACCTCTCTTCAGAACATAGCCCGGTTCTACTTCACATCCATTCTAATCCTATTCCCAGACCCTCTCCCCCCCCCTTTCAATGGTTACAGGACGGGTAAACTGGACAAATTTTCGGACTGATCTTGAAAACGTACTTGATTTAAAAATTGCACTAAAAACAAAAGAACAGATCGACTCTGCTATCGAAATACTCTCTAGATCGATAGGAATATGTGATAATAGACTAACCAAACTTCACCAATGAACATAAAAGGTTTTAGAGAAAACAACTTACCTCGTCACATACAGGCAACATTAACAGAAAAACTCCGGGCAAGAGCGAGGTGGCACAGAACAAGATATCCCTCGGACAAATCTCATTACAATAAATTGACTAACAGACTAAAAGCAGAAATTAGAAAACATAGAATACAAAATTTCCAGAACTTAACAGAAAACTTAAATACCACTGACAAATCATTATGGAGAAC
>NW_027106032.1:42864-46750 GCF_000696795.3 Halyomorpha halys | reverse complement strand
AGATTTTCAAGTGTATATGAAACATACTACATATTTACCTATTGTATTATTTTGTACAGTTGTAAATTACATTAAATAAAATTAAATTAAAAAATATATATATTTCAAAATAATAACCTTTTCTCAGTAGGCTCTAAAGACTTTGTAGATCTTTGGCGGTCCAAACCAGCCTTCTTCACACCTCCATTTCTAAAGCTACTGCTTTCCAGTTTGCTGCATGCAGCTCTTTCGCAACTTTGTCAATTTTCCCTGTCCGGTTTTTTGGCCTCAGGCGTGGCTTCTTGCCAACTATACTGGCATTCATTGTTGTGTTCTGGAATCCTAATGGATTACTTCGAGCCACATTGTAAGGAACTGCGGTAAAAGCTAAGCTTTCAACCGTCAAACGTATTCAATCCTCCATATTATGTTACAAGACCTTTCATCACTACCTCAACATTACATTTTTAAAGGGTGTGATAGCAGAGGGCGAAGGATCCAGAGTGCTTAGTTAAGAACGGTATATGTTCGATTCCCATCTGAGCCAGTCCTAATATTTCCTCTCTTGAGCAACATAGATTATCAATGGAGGATTTGAGCCATACAAAAAAAAAACAACACTGTTTTTCTTTAGCTCATTTCCTTAATGCTCAATATCCAAACATATTCTGGGCTAATTTCTTGCAAAATGCTTTGTTGGTCTAAATTCTTCTTCTACCTTCATCATTGTCGTAATTCCTATACACTCAACTTCTACTCATAATTTATTCTGTTTTCTTCATAAATATAACATAAATTTGAATTATATTCGAATAACCGTAGTCCTAAGAGCTTGTAATAGCTATCGAAGTTCTGGTCATGGTCAGCCTGTCCACTGTATTTTTGAGCTTCTGCCGCTCGTTCAGCATTCGGGTTTTAACACTCAGAACGAGCCAGATAAAAAATCACTTGAGGCCTGTTATATATGTGGGGGAAGTTAAGCTCTTAGAGTTCTTTGGTGAATGTAAATACTGTATTAATAGTATCAATAATAATAATATTCTTTATTTATTCTAGGATTGTTCCCTTAGAATAATATTACAGGCGTCAAAATAAGGCTTTGGAGCCAAGTTTTAGAGTACAATACAAAATAAAAATGAAATTATAAAACGTCATAAAATATAACAAAATAATGAATTTGAAGATTGGAAGGGTATTAGAACTACGAATAAAAGAGGGAATAGAATTCCTTAGAGAAGAGGAACGGATAAGGAAAGGTCTACCAAAGGCTGCGGTTAGATGGGCTAGTTACATGGGGATAGTTACATGGGCAGTGAGCGGGAATACACTAAGGATTTAAATTGAAGGATATCAGAAATGTACGATTAAGGCATATATGAGATCCAAATGATTTACCTGAGATATTTAACTTTAATTTCCTTTATCTTGATTGTTTATTTATATTTATATTATTTAATTAATCTATTGATTTATTTGTATGCTTATAAAATAAATGATATAAGTATAATATGATATACACATACTGTTTTAGTTGCTTACATCATAATTGTTATTTATTTTATTTGTTTTGGATTATTATTTTTTCTGAATCAATTCATGGATACAGCCAACTATTACATTTGAGTTCAACAGATCCAATTATTTTTTTAATAAAAAGCTCTTTCTTTCTCTCTCTTAAAGTAAAAAATTATGATATGATAAGTATAATGTAAATAATCAGTAATGTAGAAAACAATAAAACTAATTTTTACCGATTAACTTAACATTTGATTTTTCTTCCTTAGATATCAAAAATTAGAAAAGAATTTCATGTAAAAGCTAACGAATATTTCGTTAGTAAATTAACCTCTGAGATCAAGGACAACACGACTCGGAACCAGCGAAGTTTATTAATTCCTCTGTCACCTGAGCTCAAATTACAACACTGTACTCTTTTTTCCGATTTGTCATTGCATGTTGCATAAAAGCAATCTTAATCAAAGTTCTGTGATTTAATTTATTTTACTTTCCTGAATACAAAATTCTATTATTCATATTTATTCTTAATAAATATAGTAAGTACCTATGCAATGAGGTTCTAGGAAATAATAAAATATTATAAAAGAACCATATAATTTATGTTATTTAACACCTATTCAACGCGCATATTCAAAACACTTTTCTGTTAAGTTCAAAGTGGAAAACTATTCAAAATTGCATCAACTTATCCCTGAACTGAAACGAGCTAGGGAGTGAGTGTGAATAAAAATACTCTATGGATAAAACCAAGTCTATCACTTATCGCAGGTTCAATGACTAAATGAGAGGCTCATGTTTATGCAGTGTTATTTAATGATATTTTCTTTCTGCGAGATTTTGGAATATTTTTGACAAAAAAAAAATGAGTGAGTAAGCGCGTGAGATTATGACATGATTTCAAAGTGCTCTATAATGTACTTAGAAGTAACATTTATATGAAAGGTCATTTTTAGGGTTAGTTTAGGGCTGAGGCAATGCTGAAATATTTTAAGTCGTATACTGTGAAAGCCTGGAGTGGTATTCACAAATTGTTATAACACTTTGAACATATTTTACAACCTATCATTTTTTTTTTAAATTAATAATGAAATCATACTTATACTAATAATCATAATAATCATAGGAATGGATCTACCTCGTAGTGAGGAGACTCTCTTGTGGAACATTTATAAATTGGGTATCCTTACTTCGATAAAAAACTTGGAGTTCGAGTATGATCCAGATTAAACCACTTTCTTAAAGAATCGATGGTCTAGAAACAGTACTTCTTTACAAAGCAGTAAATCCAAAGCCCCAAGAGTTACGTTGATTTCTTCGAGTTATCAATATATTTTATTTCTTTAGTAAATCAGTAACTAATCTGTCATTATAATTCATAATGTTATGTTTTAAATTGAAATTTTAATTTACATTTGCATGTAAATGTACATTGTAATTTACAATCTACATTTAGTCGAAACAACAGGTAATTGGTGAAAGTGGTTCATCTGGGTTAATCGTAGTGTACTAAACCTCACTAAAACTACTCTGGATGTGAACTAAATGGAATACTCGACTAGTAGATTTCTTATCATTAAGCATTACTAAGCATATTTATCTGAATATTACTAGATCTCCATCAATAAACACTTGGATTTAAAGTCGGAAGTGAGAAATTTATAATAGCTGGAGAAACCATTACAAAACACTGATCGTATAGAAAACAGACCACGAAACTGTTAAGTGCAGTACTCAAAATGTGAGCGAACTCTTTGTAGTGAATTAACGATGCTCAGGAGAGTTTCCAACCTAGCTCAAGATTTACATTTCGATTTCGTTACCGAATATTTAAGAAGAAATTGATTACCTATCAAATGCCAAAAAGAAAAAAAAATAGTTAAGATAAACAATAATAGAGTTTCCTGATCTGGGATGGAATATAATTATTTAGTCCAATAAATATTTGAATGAAGAAATAAAAAGAAAATTAGTTTTGGAGAGGTTTCATTACTACCAAGGGATATTTAACAGTTTGAAAAATATTAAACACGTTACATGTACATCTGCATATCCATAATGGTTATTGTATAAATAAAAAAAAGGAAAAACCTTGCTGGTTATACTAAATGAGCATAAATGTATAAAAAAGTTACTCCAAGCAAAGTAGACCACAAAAAAAATAATTGCGAAAAACTAACTATTTAAGATTCGTTTACAGCATATTTTGAAGCTCTTAAATTATAATTTTCACAAAATCAAAAAATTACAAATTTTCGTACTTGGATCTTTTTTTCTGCTGGTTTCTTGCGTTCTACAATAATTTATAGAACCATATTATTCTGTCTGAATCTATCGTTGGTTAAACTGTTGGTACACTGAATTTCGCTTCATTCGCTTTTCCCTCCTATAT
>NW_027106032.1:31046-42814 GCF_000696795.3 Halyomorpha halys | reverse complement strand
TATTGTTGAAGTTATCTTTTTATGTTATTATTTGTTGTCTCCTTATACTATTCTTATTTAATAACTTATATTAGAAGACTAAAATAAAAAAAAAGGAAGGAAACTTTACTATTTTGAATGGTTTAATCTTGAATTTCAGCTCTGATGAATGCCTTAAATTTAGGCCGAAACATCAGCAGAAATTATATAAAAGAAGATTCACTAAGGTTCATGACTCCACTGACCGTACCGATTATCTCTTTCCTCCATCCTACAGTAAAAATTTTCTATTCATTAGTACATAAGCATCCTTAGTAAATAATAAATTAGTAAAATTATTGAACTAGTAACAAAAAAATTATCCAAAATGTTCAAAAGTGAAAAATCAATCAGAACATTAATAAAATTTAAAAAAAATATAGTTACCCTATATGAAAACTTTTTCGGTTCATAAGTCTTTTTAGGCTACCTCCTCTCGCTTACCATCCTATCTTTCTGAAAGGTACAACGTAAAAGGATTTGAAAGGAGCAAAGGAACCCGAAACTAAGTAATGTATGATGAGGAACACAAAGGGCTTAACCTTGTTAGGTAGGTACTTCCCGACCAAATCTCTTTCAGGAAGGCAGTCATCTTTGCCATCTCGTGCCCACAAACAGTTTTGTAAAAGCAGTCCTTGGTAATGAAGCGTATTGTGACTCTTACTAGATCAGGAGGTAACAGAGCTGCTTTGTTACGACTTTTTTTTTTTAACAAATGTTTAACAAAATAAACTTAAAAATTGTTTTCATGAATTTTTCGTCAAATATAAATGTATTTACAATACGAATGAAGCGTAATTGTTGATCCAGAATGTTGTATGAAAAGAAGATGGTTGGGGTGCAGTCTGTGAAGAATGCAAAGAAGGAAAACTTAATTTATTAGTGCCATCGTTTCGGCCAAAAGTTCAGGCCTTCACAAGAGATTCATAATGATTAAAATAAAATAAAAATTCAATGCATAATTAAGGTAAGTAATATTAGGAAAAAAAACATATGAGAATGTAATAATATTGACATTGTGAAAAAGGGAAGAAAAAGAAAATATATACATATGAAAATCTATGTACAATATGTAATATATATTTGTATAGAGAACACCTTCAACTTAATGCCTGGTATTGTTCAACTTTTGAATATGGTTGAAATTTGGTTGTTGTGTGAATAAAATTAATTGTAAAGAAAATTTACTGAAATTAAATCAATTATTGAATGTATTACATGGTTTTTCGGACTGGCTAAAGAAAAAAAATTTCTGGTTAGATTCTTAATCCATTTAGATTAATTGGGGTAATATGATAAATTAAACAAGGTGGAGGTGACTAAAAGTCAGTTGGAAGTTACATATATAGATAAAAGAAAGGGAGAAACACATTCAGGTTTGATGTATCATTATTTATATGGAATGCTTGCATGTCTCTTTTCCCGTGATTCTCTCTTATTTTTCCATTTTTGGGGGACAACTTCTTGAAAGTCACCTCCCAAATACTGGTGTGAATCTTAAAGTAGAAAAATGATGAAAATTTTAAATCAGAAATGGCTATCTTGTTCTCTGTCTTTTTCAGCCCACAGAGGTCGTTGGGTAGGTAAGTTATATTATTTTATTGTTACTTAAATGTAATTTTATTTGTCTTGTACATAAATTATTATTATTATTGTTTATTATTTGATCAGTTTTATATTTATCGTATTTTTGATCAATATACATTCTTTTATTTATACAAATCATGATGAAAATACTTTTATTTGTATATTCCTTCATTAATTTTAATTAATATATATTTTTTTAAATTCAGTGTGTACAATTGTTATCAATTACATTTTTTTTTGTTCTTCTATTTCTGTATTTATTATATAAATGAATATTTTAAAATTGATAGTTAATGGCCTTAATTTGTCACAGATTGTATTGATTCTTTTCAATAAAATAAATAATGAAATAGTGCTTATATAATGAGCTTTTTCGTTTGTTTTTTTTAACGAATCAATGTTTTAATATTTTAATAAGTAAATATATGTACAAAATGAAAATTATTTAAAATTAAAGTTAAGAAAAAAGATAAGAAAGAATAAAGTTATATTAGCCAAAAAGAATTATTGTATAAGTAATTCAACTGACAATAATTTGACATAGTGAACATAACTTAATAACTTTAAGGAAGAAAGAGTGGAGAAGGGTTTAAAAAAAAAATGAAAAATGCCAAGTGGGATGAAAGCTAGCCGAATAAATTAAAAGAAATAAAACGATCAGTAAAATCATGGTCAACATCCTACCGCAACAGCCGCAGGAAGGAATAATTTTTAAAAAGTTAAAGAAAAGGAAAATAAAAAAACTAACAGCAAATTAATTTACACAGTTTTTTTTTATAGGCTAATATATAAGAAAATGACTTCGAGTTTTCAATGTTTGGGATTATACTATGAATTCAGCAGTTAATTGGGAGGCATCCATAGAAATTCGGAATCGCAGTGTTTGGCTAGAGATTAGAAGTGAAGCCACTAAAAATCAAGCGTAAAATAGTACTATTGAATAGTACTACAGAATCGTAACAATATTAAAGTGGTAGAATTTTTTCTAATTTTCTTATATCAACTATTTAAGGGTTTATTTCACCAAAATGTATAGTATTTCAACCAAACATCGTAGTACTGTAGTCAGGTGCATAAAATCCAACCCATTGAAAATACATCTGAAAATAATTTAATAATAATTAGTTTCTCTCACAATTGACATGGAAACACATTTCTAGCAGTTCTATAACTCTTATTAATTCATTAATTATTTTAGTACAGCAACGATTTATAACCTATAACTCATACACACAGCCTTGCACACCCTAACAAAACATTTATTGTAGAATAAATGAAACAGCAATAAATTCTGCGTCAAATAAGTACTATCAATAACTAATTTGGTGAAATGGTTTGTCGCAAACAAGAAAACAATGTTTTATTAAGATTATAGGTTCATTAGTAGATGAGTTTGCATTTATGTAATAAGTTGTAATGAATAAATCTTCCTTATTAAATTTCTTTATTTTGATATATCAGGGCCATCGCCCCGTCATCAGGTACTCTACAATACAATTTAACACATATCATAATATTCATAAAACTATACAGTTATTCAACAACATACTATTTATTTAAAACAAATACCTTAACATAATAATATCCTCATATTTCTAATTTTATAATTAAACTGGTCAACTTCTTTAGTCTTATATATAATATATTCACAGTAATGATTATTGCAGTCTGCTTATAAATAAAGAAATTTTATAAGGAATAAATATTCACCACACCACAAACACAAAAAATATTAATTACTATTTTTATACTATGATTAAAAAAAAATTGATATACTACAACATATAAATCCAAACAACCAAAAACGGATTTTTGCACCTTATTAGTTAGATAAGGTAATGAATGTTAGGATTTTCTTTCGGTTTATCGCCTATAAATCCATAACGGTAAATTCTATTGAATCAGTTATTATATAACATTAAATTATGTATCCAACAACAAGAAATTAACATTTTTTGTATTTATTTTATCAGGTACCAAAAAAACTAATGCTCCTACTAAGATAAACGTTATACACTACATTATAGTACATATAACAAGCTTAATTTAATTGCAGGCAGATATCTTTATTGATTAGGTATATTGTTTCATAAATCAAAAACATTGTCCGAACAACTATAAATCTTTATTTTGACAAATATCATGAAAACTGCTACTCCTACAAAGATGAACATTATAAACCGTATAGTACATTAAACAAGCTTTAATTTGAGTGACAATATAAATCTGTACGTAAAATGTTTTTTAAGATATAGATTTCTTAATATAAATTCACAAACTAGTGATTTTTCTGTGCATTTTTTATCAAATTTTGCTTTTGATAAAAAAAAGATATAGTTTAAATAAATCAATTGGTTTTCACGTTACGTTACAACACTTTATTATATCATCAACAGTCCAATTTTTCGACCAATTACACTATTTATATAATAGTTGATATAAATTAAAAGTTTTAAAAATTATTGAAATTGTGACATAATAGGGTAATTTGACTTGTAATTAATGATCTGAGAAGAATAGCCTGCAAAACTTTTTTTTAAATTATTGGATGTGAGGTGTAAATTTATATTTACAATTTACTAATGACTATTAAATATATAACAAAGAGTGTTGAGACTTATCCTGGGTACCAATCAATTTATAAAAACCATAAATACCAGTCTCAAGAAATTGAAAAGATTATATATAAAAAAATTATAATTATTTCAGTATGATACACCGCTAAAGCTTTATAGGAAAAAAAAACACATTACTTTATTAAATTAATTAGTTAATTGTGAGAATAACAGCACACATAGAAATGCGTTTTCGTATTAATTGTGATTTTAAGTAATTTTTAAAAATACATACAGAATATGTTCTATGGACTGTTGTTTTTTGTTTAGTTTTTTTGTAACGGGTTCGTGTTGTCTTTTCATCTAACCTACGTATTGTCGTCATATATTTAACCTTGCTAAGGCTGCTTGTTTACGTCCATTATTCCCGTTGGCGCACATCTAAGGCCCAGTTCTAAATTTTCCAGATAAAAGATACATCTCTCCTCCCTGAGGTCAGAGGAAGAGAAGAGAGTTAGATTGACTGCTTTATCCCGACCGCTATCCGCTATTGTATTCTTTTATATAATTTCTACTTTTTTGTTGATCCTTTTTGCCTCGTTGAAGCCGGCCTATTGTTTCCATTCAACCGAAGCCCTTTCAACTTCGTTGTGGCCTGTGTAGGGCTAATGGGAATCAACAGCGGTTGTCATCAACCCCCAACCCCAACACTCGCCCTCCCAGGTTTTGAATTAAAACCGAAAAAAAAAGTCCACTCAGATATCCTCGTTTTAATGAAGGTTTTCATAATTTAAAACTAGGTGCCATTTAATTTATTTTCTCGCAACAATGGGACGACATTGCTAATCACCAAAGGACACCGCTTGAATACAAAACAGTTATTTATAAACTTTTTTGATTATTCACCTTATCGTCAAATTTTTATGAACCAGTTATGTTTATAAAAAATAATGACACGAAACCACCTATAACATACACGATCTTAGGACTTAACTATCCTAAGTTCATTTTTTATTTACAGTAAAGTCCAGCATAAATTTTGAATTATAATGCAGTTAATATTTGCATATACAAAGAACTGGTAATATATAAGAACCGAAAATGTAGTTTTACTATTTAAAAATACCAAAAAATAACAAATATGTCAATCTTTAAGATAGAATGAGAACTTGACTTCAGGTTAAAAACGTAATTACGAGGTTTTGGAATAAAGTGTATGATATTTATTTAAAATCTTTAATTAATATGTGATTCCTTTGTTAGTGGTACATCTTCTTAGTATAGTACATATGTAATTAGAATAAAGATAATACAATAGTAGATAACAGATAGTATAAATTAATAGCAATATAGTCTTTGTTTTATTTCGAAGACAACCGCATATTAGGGTTACTTTTTAATAATCTGGGTAACTGCAATATTTTTTAGAAGGATCCTAATAGCTAAAACAATCTCAGACTCCGCTATTGTTGTGACATGCCCAATTCAAAATAAAAACTTTCTATATATTGGTAACAGTATATAACAGTATAAGTAAAACAGCTGTACGTTTTAGGTGAAGACAATTTTATTAATAAGTCAACAATATTGTGTCCTGAATGTTTCTCTGATATTGTAGAGTCAAAAATAATTATGATTATTCCTTGAAAAAAATATATGCATAATATGTTCATGTTTAGAGACTTTTCGTATATTGACTTGAAACTTATACACGCATTAATACCTAAATAGTGAATTAAATATAGTTTAATCTAATCTCAAGTGGTTTATGAAATTTATTTTCTTAGGAGTACTTTTATGATATCTGATAAAATAAATTCACAAAATGTTGATTTCTTATGCAAAATTCATATTTATATAAAAATACCATAAACTACTACCTCGACGAAGAGAAATGCCATAAGCTAATTAATAGTACATTTAACTAGCTTTGATTTTAGTATTAGAGACACCTGTACGTCAAATTGTTCCTAAAATATGGTTTTTCATACATCAAAACATTTTTCTGAACAACTAGAAATCAATATCTTGTGAATTTATTTCGTCAATTATCACTCAAGTGCTCTCACTCAGTCTCCACTGGCCCTCAATAGCAGTAAAACGGCTGGGAGAGAAGCGCTGGGATCTCTAGGAGTCCTGCCTTGCCTTCCACTCGGTGCAAGGCTTGGCTTGGAGTTCCCGTTTAGAATGTAAATATTGTATATAAGTGCAAATGTGTTTCTGTTTTTTTAATATTACGTAATTTAATTTTTATTGCAATGTACATAAATTATTTTGTTATTTTTTTAATATGTGATCAGTTTTATTTTTTATATAGATTCATAATTTTATTTATACAAATCATAGTAATAGTATTGTAAATAATATTATCTTTTATTTATATATTTCTTTATTATTATGAATTTAAATTAATTTTTTTTTAATTGTTATTATTTACATTTTTGTTCCTTTCCTTTTTTCTCCTCTTTCTTTCATCTATTTCTGTATATATTGTATGAATAAAGAAAATTGTTTTCTGTCTCATTGTAGCCGCGAGTCAACTCCTGTGGATTCTTGGAGCCCTCCTGAGGTCCACCCAGCCTCTTTAATTGGGTAAAAATCTGGCAGTAGAGCCTGATTTTGACCAAATCACCTCCTTGCACAACCATTCGTATAGTGACAGTACTACCTTACAAATTAATGAACCCCTTCATCGGTTGTAGCGGTACAGATTTTAATTTTTTATTTTCCTAAAATTTTTAAGACTGACGGAATTTATTTCTTAAAATTATTCAAATCCTAAGTTAAATCCGTGATGCTCCTTATTACGTTACAAACAAACTCATTCACAAAGACCTTAACATCCCATTCGTTGCAGATTTGGCCCAAAACAGATATGCGTCTTTTCATTCCAAACTCCTTAACCATCCTAACCCATTAATTCTTAATCTTTCATCCTTAACAATCCTTGATAATCCTCCGAGGCGTCTGAAATGAAGGTGGCCACGGGACCTTCTAATTTAAATTAATATTTGAAGTACCACCAATGGTTTCTTCCCAAGAATTTCAAGTGTATATGAAACATACAACATATTTACTTATTGTATTATTTTGTACAGTTGTAAATTACATTAAATAAATAAATAAAAAAATTTTTAAATAGGGCACTATGATTAAGCAACATGAATAAGCAATCTTTGTTCTATGTAAGTAATCCTAAATTAACGTAGTTATAAAAACATGTTCCAACTGCATTAGTTTATTTAAAATGGTGAAACCCTTCTTTGTAAATCTGTCTGTTATAGTATCTGAATGAATTTAATTTGTTATATTTATATATTTTTTTTAATATCTTTTTAATAAATCCTCATCTAAATATTTTAAAACTGGCTATTTCATTATTTTGTCACTTAAGACATAGCTTTATAAGATTTATAAATGAAACAAATAATAGCAAATCACTTTCCCTGGGGAGGAATTCAGCTATAGAAAAAAAAAGATAAGAAAACAGGTAAAATGAAATTATGGAAAGGAGAAGAAAAAAAGGACAGTGTAGATAAAGGCGTAATATTTATAGGAGCAGAAAGGTTACTATTTCCAAGAAAAAAATCCGTATCTTGGGATGCAAATGAACCGTATAATAAAAATTCATAAAGTTTTTTATCCGATAAATTACAAAAACAAAGGCAATCCTAAGTTTGATAATAAAGTTATATTTAAACGAGTTTACTTCTTCCGTTGTCGTTAAGTACCCCATTACATTTTGTGGCAATTAACTCAATGGAGATAAAACACTGCCCCTTCATCTCGAGCAACGGCTCCCAACAAGGTGTGAAAGAAAACAGCATAACTTTTTTTTAAGAATTTTTTATTTACCATTTTTTTAACATTTAGAATCATTTTGTGAATATATTAATATGCATTGTTTCTATAAAAGGAGTCCCACAATATTTAAGGAAGGGTAATCAGACCATAAAAGTAACGAAAACTTTCAACATAAAAAGGAAAAGGATCTCAATTTTACTTTATTTATACATATTACTCAATATCAACTATTGCTATTAAATCACCTTATATATTCTAGTACAGATGTGATGATATTAGGTAATGTAGTAGGTAATGTTCTCGAGAGGTCAGGCAGTGTGCATAGACAAATATCACCTTAGCTGTGGATTGCCTCCTATATTAAAAAAAAAATTCCCTAGGTCCAAATAACCGAATAAATCGGATTAAATGTTTAAATGCTGAATGTCAAATTTAGAGATGAGTTATACTTTTTATATTTTTCTACCATACTTTTCTAGAAGAACAATGTTTTAATTTTATAACGAGGGATATTATTAAAATTAGTTTTTACAAAAATGTTGAAACTTGAGTTAGGCATATGTATAACTTTTTTTTACTGTTTCAAAATATAAAAAAAATTCTTTTGCGAATTTCTTTTCTCCCTTACAGACTATTCTAAATTAAATGATTTCACTAACTTATTTCGAAAAATAACACTTGTTTATGAATAAAAATATATTTTTTATAAGCTGGTCTGTTCAAAATTTGACACTCTAAATTTCTTTAACATTTGGCAAATGTTATTAAATGAAATATATCTCCCGGTGCATTCCTATTACGTAAGGAGCAGTTCGGACTTAGGAGGTAATCCACAGCGAAGGTGAAGTTTGCCTAGTTATCTACAGGTGACCAACCTATTATAACCATGGTGGGGGTCAACTTTTTTATTTTGTGGGGCCGCTATTTAAGGAAAAAGTCAACACCCTCAGACCGGATACGAACCGGCGCCCGCTGATCTCAGAATGATAGACCTTGGCCTAACCGTCTGAGCTACGGACGGCCCGATCTCCTGCTTTGTAGTATTTACTTTACTTTTTCTTGTTCTCATCCTCGTAATGCATTCAGTTATTTTCTCTTGTCTAATTCCTCCCAGGTAATCAATTCTATATGTTTTGTACCTTTAGTAGTCTCCTTAGATAATCAAATTGATTTATTAATCAAGAAGTAATAATAACAATTTTACAAGAAATAAATTATTAATGGTTTCTGACATGATATGCCATTTAAATCGTGAGTCACACTAGTTTTTATCAATATATAAGCATATATTTATCAACATATAAATATATGTTCATATATACAATATATACCCATACATACACACAATTTTAAAAATATTTCATAAGCTTTGATTTTTAGAATTCCAAGATAATGCCAAAATCATTATACATTAGCACTAAAATTAATATTTATGAAACTACTTGTGTACAAATTGGAGTTTTGATGAATTTTCGGTCAAATAATTTTTTTTTAAAAATATAATAAAAACGCTATTATTAATATTGGGGCCTTGATACTCGTCAGATACATTTTCGCCAGGGGTTCAAATCAAAATTAAATGAATCTTTCCTGCTGGTCCCTAAACCTTAAAAATAACCTTAATCGATAATACTTTATTATGATAATGAATATTCAGATATGTTATTCTACAAATCGAATAAAAAATAACTTATTCATTCAGACTCTTCGTGCCTGATATTACTTCCTGCAGTTGCTGTGAAATCACGATAGACTGGTACTTCTCGGCATAAATTTTACCGAGGAAGCATTTCTTGTCCTCAATACATGAGTTTTATCATCTCAATCCTTTAGTATCTTATAAATGGACTTTTTTATACTTTATTATTAAAAATAAATGTATTTATAAAGCAGGTGATATCCAGGCGCTGGCCTTCACACTAATAACAGAGTTTTTTTTCTTAGGATTCCAAATGATTATAATATCATTACAAGTAAATGCAATTCTAATTACAATAATCACACACCACAATAATATGAAAATAATATCCAGTTTAAGGTCTAGCAACATATTACGGTTTATTTATATGTTTTCGAAGATGAGGAAGATAAATAAAAAATCGATTTAATGATAGTGAGATTGCGTATCAACTTATTTTAACTTTCATGATTTCTGCATATAAACTAAATTGAATTATGAGTTAAATTACATGTAATTGTAATTTCATTTGAGAAGTAATTTTAATTCAGAATTACAATTAGAGTAATTGCAATTACTTTTCACGATTAAAGTAATTGTGTCTTACAATTACATGAGTATAATTATTTTTCGAAAATACTAATTTTTGATGTTTTTAAAATTTGCATTATGTTCAAATTATATACATACATGGAAAACTAAAATTTTATCGAGAAATGGCCATTTCTTTATTTAATATTAGATTGTCCTGGTGGGCCTTACATGGTTGATATAACAGTTGCATTTTTTTTAGCAATTGATAATGGGGGTAAAAGACAACCCCAACTATATACTACTTTATAAATAGAAAAAAATAAGATAAAATAAATAGATCAAAATAATAATTCTTAATAAAAAAAAAATAAAGTTAATAACAAAATCACGACATTCGCAGACCTAAAATAATTGCCCTTTAATTAGTAAAAAAAAGACAAGTTAATTTTTAAAAAAGGACGAAGAAAAAAAATAGAAGTAATGTGAATAGTAAAATTGATAAAAATAGAATTTATAACAGAATATCCTGCAGCAGCCTGGGCTTCAGTCTTCCGGTCGTGGTTGGGTTTCCCAAGTTGTAGGTCACTGCTCCTTTAACTGTAGGTAACTGGGAGTGGAGCTTCATGAACCGTTCCTTGATGTAATTTTCTATCGAGTTAATTTATAATTCCTGATGTAATTGGCTCTTAAAAACCAAGGAGCATCCACTATGAAGTTTGATGCCTGAGTTTCCGAATTTTATAATCTTTGATCGAATCAAATAGAATTCACGATCAATTTTTTTATCAAGTTCCTCGAGATATGACTACCTTTGTTCATATTTCAAAGTTTTCGAAGCTCAACAAGGTAATGCATTTTCTTTTTGAGTCCAATTACAGTTTGTTCCCATTGTAATTGAGTTGGGAGTTAATAAAATATTTTAAAATATAAAGTTCAATTTCACCATTAAGTTAAATGTTTATTTAAAATTATTCAATAGCATTAAATGAATGATCAAAGAATTATGCTGTAAAAGTAATAATGGTTAAGATAATAAATACTAAAATTAATAACTAATGTAGTGTTATAAAGTAAATAAATATGTAATATAGAAGTGAATATTACAAAAGTATAAAAGTAATAGAAACAAATAAAATAAAATGAATGGGAATGGTGTAAACATTGCAGGGATAAATTTTACAATATAATAATATAAAGGGAATAATATGAAAAGCTGGAATCAAATAAGGAAAATCCTTTTTTTATGTCATTTATATATCTCTCTTTTGCACTCAGAGGCTAGCGTAACCTCCCTCTATTTTTTCCCCCCTGAAATAGATTTTTATGGTACGTTTCCTAAAAAATAGTTGACAGCATATTTAATTGTTGCTTCCTTACTGCAATCCGAATAATCATATTCTTCATAATGATTAAAGAATTTTTTTCGCAAAATTAAATCTTAGAAATGATACAAAAATATTAAAATCTAGGCAGGATGAAGATGATCCAAGTCCCAGTCATTGATTAAATATATATATAAATGATTGAATCACGAGTAAATAAAATTTAGATGTTTAGTTTATTAATTAATATAAAGAAATTTATCTAGTTAT
>NW_027106032.1:24542-30996 GCF_000696795.3 Halyomorpha halys | reverse complement strand
GATTATTATTATATTTTATTTGAAATTATTCGTTTGATAATTATATAACAAATAATTTTTTTTTATGCAGATAAGGAAGAATAACAGCATTGAAAAAAAAAAGAAGGGAATATAAGCAAATAGGGCAAGAAACCGAGCTTCTCGAGATAATGTTTGATCCTGAATCGGAAAAATAATGAAGTTGGCAAAACTAAAACAAAAAAGCTTCCTCTTAAAAGTTTCCCTTCCTTTCAAAAGCAACATTGAACCAGAAAGCACATCAAAATATAGAAGTTTTCTTTTGGAAAAACGTTACTGAATAGAACCTGACAGCTCCTTAGCCTATTTAGGGCTCTATTAAAGTCTCTTTCCTTCCTCACGTTTTCTTTTTCTTCTTCCTTCCTTCCTGTACGAAGTTATAAGCTAACTTTTCGGTTTTAATTTTCTGCGCGTTCCAGCATTTAATTATATCTGAAATTCCAAACTATAAAATAGTCATATATGCGAATTAATAAAATAAAACGGTTACATAAAAATCAATAATAATTTTCAATAGTTAAAAAATGGAGATAGAGATATTTATAAATCATAAACAAATATGTATTTTCTTGTAAGAAGATATGAAATAATATTAATTTTCTTACTACACAAATATGTACCTAGCACTATTTATTAGAATTGCATACTCATAATGAATTCAGTACGCTTGAAGGGATGCTAAGACATCAAAGGACTTGAAAAAAACAGGAGCACAAGGCTTTGGGAATTGGTAGGGAGCGCACTGAGTGGTACGGACAGACTATTTCCTCTCCAGTTCTTCCATCTTCTGCTAGAGTCTAAATAGTTGGGAAACTAAGAGCTTTCTCCTTCCGTAAAGTTGGTTCCAATCGGATCTCCTTGATTGGGTAGCGATTAAGGACCGAGAGCTCTATGTAAGCCATTTAGACACCTGCCTTTCTTTATTCGCTTTCTCTATTCAGAGGAGTTTACAATTTTAGAGTGGGTTCTTAGAGAAAAGGTGTGATTTCAATCAACTAGTTAAGTTTTCGATCAGTTGAAATATTGTTTTTATATAATAATAATATAATGATTTTACATATATAATTATGATAAGGCCCAACCGACTATGGCTAATGTCCTTGTCACTGTAATTAAACCACTAAATTTACTTTAGCCATAGTATAATAATTATGATGTAAGAAGTAAATAAATAAGATCTATATGAAAAGAAGAGGGTTGGGGGTGCGGTCAGAAAAAAAACCCAATAATAATAATTTTAACCTCCTATAGTTTATGTTATTTTACTTCTTTTTTAAAATTATTTGTCGTTACGCTTTTCTACATTTTTCCTATTTTAATTCGGTTTTAAATATTTTTAATTTCTTTTTTTTTAACCATCCAAATAACTTGTAATTTATTCTTACCTACCGGTAATTTAGTCTTACCGCACGAGCAGCTGAGCTCAGTTAGTTCTCCAGTCTCCTACTTGTAGGTGAGTTCTTTGTCTTATTCTCTTTTTCCTATCTTTCTTTTATCACCTTCTTCTCTTCTCTTTTCTTATTTTTCCTTATCCACGTTATTAGTTATGTTCACCACATATTACTATTGTCATGTTATCTATTCACTTCTTTTGCCTAACTTATAACTATTTCATTAGTTACATATATTTTCATTTTATCATTTTTTTTTCTCAGAACAGTCTGTTCAACTTATTCATTTGGACAGCCCTGATGAAGCCCTGCAAAGTGGGGCGAAACGTCGGAAAATAAATAGTTGTAAACTATTTTTGTTTCACTATTGACCGCAACCCTGACCATCTTCCTATATATCAATTTTTACGGTCAACTATATATACATATATAAATATAAAATAGTATACATCTAGTTTTATTCATAATATACACAGAAGTTCTATAATCAATGATGAAATAATGTCATAACTATTATAACAGAAAATAATACCATACCTAAATTATTAAAGTACAATTTCTAATTGAAAATAATCCTTCCTAAACTTATAAGAAACTTATATTGTTTCTAAAAGTGTAATAAGATGCTGGTGTACGCCGGAAAAGACTAGAAAAGTTATAATAGTTTTCCTTTGGATTTTCTCTATAACTTTTCTCTTACTATCGTTAGTTTGGATTCATAAAAATATTATGTTATAAATATAAAAATAACTTACAAATAAATATGTATGCCATACGGCAAACGAAGATATAATGTTATTTGTAAATGTATAATGTATTGCATTATATTATTCTGTATTGTGTAACCATATAAAAAATAAAGAGGTTAGAAAAAAATAAATAAATATGTGAATTCCACTATGCATGGAACAGTTGATATATACAATCGACAATGGCATGCCATTATTTTGAAAGAAGACTTACCTAATTAAATACATTGCGCTCTTAAGTTATATGTAAAAACTTAAGAAACTTGTACTTTTAAATTTTTTAGCGTCACATCTTCAACTTCAAACCTGATGAAAAAACATCATTTTTCATACAAAATTGTCAAAATCAAAAATAATTTGATTTAACTACAAAAGAGCGAATTGGAAAAGGGTTCTTTTTAAATTTAATTTAGCAAATGATACATCTTGGTACATTATACTTTAGATATAACCAGAGTTAAGCTATCGAATCTTATTACACAACGCAAGACGACCGACGAAGACGAGCGAAATCAGAATTATTCATTTTGACATTATTAAAGGAACACTTTACAAATTGGTACAATTATTATATTAACTTGTATAAAACAAATTCTATATAAAACAGTTTAATTAGGCAAACTCTAATAGATGCAGCTGTAACAAACGTTTCATCTTAATATGATTACATGATTACATTACATGCATGCATATTACAAGTTGTGACTTCTACAGCTAATGTTTTAAGGTATTTTATAAATACAGCAAGAAGATAAAATTCATCTCACGTAACAAGGTAAACCTGCCGAATGCCCTGCAGTATACTTTAATAATGTTGCTCCTACCCCTGTAGAACAAATCCGCTACTCTGAACTACATCTGGACAAACGACTAACTTCCAGCACGTCGATTCCGACCATTACAACACCTAGAAAACAAACGGTCCAAACTTCCAGTCTCTTACAAAAGATTGATCTACATGACAATAATAATGTTTATCTGGAAATACGGAATTGAGCTTTACAATCCTTATAATCCAAAATCCTTCGTAAAATCCTCAATGTCCTTTTGTCAGAAATAAAGTCATCCATAAAGATGGTAAAGCTCGATTCAGATATCAATCCTTCCATTATAAACTCACTAAAGACTCAAACCCATTCGTTTCTAACATTGCTTCCTCTTTCATTCCTGACAATCTTTCGAGGCGCCTGAAAAGAAGATGGTATCTAGACCTTATATTGTAAAAATGTTTTTAGAGTGCTACCAATGGATAGTTTCCCTTCATGCCTGTATCATACCATTATGATCTTACTTCAAAGTTACTTGTTGCGTTTTATGTACAATTGTAAATATCAATAAATAAATAAAAAAACGTATGTAACAATTTCTTAATGTTAAGAACGCTGTTAAACTTACGTAAATAATTACAAATATTACGCTGGTTGAAACAATATTCACATAAGAGAAAATTAATGAACTGAATAAACATAAAATACTTTGTGGAACTTGTATTCCCAAAATAAATGATATTATTCGTTCAGTCACGGAAGGCTGCAATTACTAACCTGTTTCCTATTAGAGGTTATCTTAGCAACAACAACTTGACTTGAGCTAACTACTGAATACCAATGTATTTATACTGAAATTAACTACTGAATTATACTGAAGATAAAAGGTTTTGGATGGAAAGAAATATTACGCCCAGGATGTAAGTTTTGATTTCAGTTCCATTCTATAATGCATCAACAAAATGTGGATAATTATTTCACTAGGATTCTCAAACGCTTTGCCATTTTAATAAAACATTTTTAGTAAGCTGGATAAACTCACTACACTCTCACAGAGGGATAGGGGTCAAACGGCTACAACAATCAACATTCAAACAGTCACGATTTAGTTGACGTTGATAAAGCAGCATTAAACCTAAAGCACGACACACTTTTTATCGCAACGGCCAACATAGTATAACACGTAATTCTTTATTTTTAATTAAAGGCAGGAATGTCAACATATTTAAGAGGCTCGTTAGGAATTCCTTGTGACGCTACTGTAGACAACGCTTTGTTCATGTTCTAGATTCCTCATTACCTTATCATCTTCATAATTCTTTATTTTACATCACAGTTAATGTACATTAGCATGAATTATTATAATTTTTATTTTAGTTTGTCATATGAATATTCCGTGAACTGTAAGTAGGTCGCTGGAAATTTATTATTTGAATTAAATGATAAAGATAATCATATTTAACAAAGAAAGGGAACATAAAGATAGCTACCCATCACTTTAACAAAACATAAAATATTCTATATTAAATAAAATAAAATATAATCTATATAGAAGATTAAATTAGATATTTCTTTTATAACAAAAAAAAATAATTTTATATGATCATAAGAAAATAACATATTCCTGGATAAAATCATGTATGAATACTGGGGAAAAATAGCTTAGGAGCCATATTAGGGGAAAAACAATCATATATGAAAGCTGTTTGGCAGTCGAAGACCATCTTGCACTGTTGGCAGACTCAGAGGAAGAGGCTAATAATCAAATAAATACCCTACAAATAATAGCAGGAAAAGCAGTCCAACAAATATCTAACGAAAAAACAGAGCTCATGACAACTGAAGTAAATTTCAAGAAAGAAGCCGTAAACACTAAATGTGGAAAAATAAAATTTAAGTATTTGGGAGAAATAATATCTTACAACGGTTCAGAGAAAGAGAGCATCCGAGAGAAAATCACAAAATTAGAAAATTTAAACTTTCAAACAGGCAAAATTTACGATAAAAAGAATTCTCCTCCAATGAAAAGTTGTGATAAGGCCTGTGAGGGGTGGAGACCGTGGAGACCTTGGTAGTTGCAATACCCAACTTGGAAAAGCTGCTTAAAGGAGAAACTTAAGAAAAATTTATGGGACAAGGAAAACACAAGATGGTTATAGGCGAAGATCTAACGAAGAGACCAAAAGAAAAATCAAAGACCTGGAAACCGAGAAAAGAATCAGAAGGCTGATGTTCTATGGGCACATGAAAAGGATGAAGGAGGAACGATTGAACAAAAAATCTTTAACAAAATCTTTAGCTACAAAAACATGGGAGGATACACGAGGCAAATAAGAGAAGAATTAAAGAACCTCAAAATTTCAGATACCGACTGTCTAGATAGAGACAAAAATAGGAAAACACTGAAACATCTCGCCAATATTGGAAGAAGAAAAAAGTGGTGGTCCGAAGAAAGAAAAGAAAGGCAGTCGAGGATCATGAAGCTGTGATGGGAAGAAAGAAAATCAAGACTTCCAAAGAAGCCTAACCAATGATATTCACGTGGTCCTTAGTGGCTGCTACATTATAAAAAAAAATTACGATGCACATTAAATTTGAATTAGGCAAGAGTTACAAAGGTGTGGTAAGATTAAAGAGGCCATGTCCAGAGCTCTGTTTCCTAATAAAGTACAAACTAATACTATTAATCTTGCAGTTTGTATTTGGTACAACTTCACTGACTTACAAAACTCTACCAGATAATTTATTACTTTTAAACTTATATAACTAATAGACGTATCTGAAACAAAATGTATTAGTGGTTTTACTTTATAGTTTGTTTATTTGAATTTATGGACTAATACTATTGGCTTTCATTGTGAAACAGGCCACTGGAAGTAGTGACTTCTGTTTTGCAGTGTAGACCCGTGGTAGTCAAATGTAGTTCAAAGACCAAATGATTTTCCTGCAGCTATCTATCTCATCTGGAATAAATAAAGGCTGTATAAATAAATACAGTAACTACCTTAATGTTTGGTCTGTACTGATCTCAGGTAAAGGACTAGACTCTGATTGGAAGGAGAAGAGGGAATCCTATGATAATTCAGTTCATATATTTTCAAAAACTATTAGAGATATAAATAAATACATTTCTAAAAATTTAAAACAAAAATTTGTTTTAAAAAATAAGGAAGTTAATAGTTTTATTTTTTAAATTTAATACTACCAAAATTGAAGTACCACCAATGGGTGGTTTCTTCCCAAGATTTTCAAGTGTATATGAAACATACAACATATTTACTTATTGTATTATTTTGTACAGTTGTAAATTACAATAAATAAATAATCAAAAAAAAAGAAACTACCAAAAATAAATGTGTATTAGAAAACTCATCAGAACAGTACTGGTATTCCATATGAACCCTAGTGACCATCTGTTAGTTCATATACCTAGCAGTTTTCGGGAGCATATAGTGTACCAATCTATTTTTTTGTAGAAAAAAAGAAGATTTTTTCCACAAAAAAACACTAGGAATAAATATTTAACATC
>NW_027106032.1:13582-24102 GCF_000696795.3 Halyomorpha halys | reverse complement strand
TTTTTTCCACAAAAAAACACTAGGAATAAATATTTAACATCTAAAATAATAATATGTACGTATTACTTTTTTAGTATTCCTCTATAAAGGGTTAACGGGACGAATTTTTATGAACATCTGAAGTATTCTCTGCCTTGTTTCATTTAATCTAAATATATATACATAAGGGAATGGTGGAATCATTGCCCGCAATAAACTTTTTAATTAGTGAACCGATTAACATGTTTTTTTTTTCAAAATGTTCCCTCTCACCATGGGAAGGTCAAAAGATAGTTAAATTGCAAAATTTTCGAGTAGAAAAAATGGTAAGAACAAAATTGAGGGTTTTTGGCTCGTAGCTCAGAAAGTATAAGTTTTTTTCACTGTTATGGTACACAAATGGATTCATCTCTTTCCGAAGAATAGCATTACTATTAAGCTCTGTATTTTAGGTAGTATATACACAAAAATACCTTAGGTAATAAAATTTCTTTAAATAATATGAAAACAGCACCTAAATTGGACCAGTATTAACGATGATAAAGTGAAGTTAGTTGTTATCAAATACGTCACCACTGTCACCGTCCTATTACATCATTCTAATAAGGGCGAAAAATGGGTTCCAAACAGGAGAAAAAATATCTCCGGTTCTAATTAGTTTAATTGTATCCTTTAGTGCAGTTTATACACCCCTAAACCACTGCCAAGTTTGTTGTAGATTTTAAGTTTTGCTAAGCCGTTATGAAGTTATTTCCATTTTTCAGATTTTTAAAATAAATCAAAGGCGGTTGTAGGGCGAAAATTTGGACTAATATATTTTATTATCCGATTTTTTTGAAAATTTGTATTAAAGGGTTTCTTAAAGTGCTAAAACGAATACAAACTTTGTTTCACTCCTAAGAAATGTTTTACTACACTATCATAGGTCAGTCGGTTTCAGTTTTTTCAATATAGTACTCATATTAAAGCACATTGATAGTTGTTATTCAAAAAATATTTATGTTTCATGTAGTCTTTAAATGACAATGTCACAGATAATCAAATTACTTTAAATAATTAGAAAATATCTCCTAGGTTTAAAGGTGACTCAGGTTTAAAGTATAAGGGTTTCTTGAGGTCATCGCATCATAATTAATTTAATTTAATTAATTTTAACTAAATAAAATACTTTATATCAAACTATCAATTGTGATCATTAAATCCATATTCATCAAGCATAGCAATAGCGAAGCATTGTCAGGTCAGCTAGTTTATTTATAAAAGCAATTCGATTAATATAATTTACTCCTTCTTTATTTTATGTTTATCTTATATGAAGGACAATATTAATAAAATAAAAAAAACAAAAGTCAAGAAGGCCAAAGGATAGATATAGCGGGCAGCGACACAAGCTCTCTTCAGACACAAAACTCATTCCAGACTAGTCCAATCCGATTTCAAAGATTACTGAAGACGAACCATCACCAAAAGTATTTCCTCTCTCCGTTATTTTATCTTTGACGTTCTCACATTACTTCTTGAATTGAATCAGTGTAAAGGATGTGTCCGTTTTTTCACATGTAAGGGTTACATGTCATTACAGAGTAAAAACATTTTCTTATACGGAATGCTATTTTTCAGATTCATTTATTAAATATTCCAAACGTATCTCTATATCTTATAAACACTTTTTTTTTTTTATCACCGTGTAATATTTCAAAACATGTCAAATGTATACTGGGTTAAAGACTTGAAATTTTTTTCCCGCTTATTATGAATTCAAAATAATACAATCTGAACCACACAATATATATGTCAATTACAATTAAAAATTTTGAGCTAAAAATAGTAAAATTAAAAGAAAAGTAGTAAAATGGGGGTTGATACACCAGTGTTTAAAAAATAAATATAGTATGTATTAATGAAAAAAATATCCACTAATAGAATTTTATCAAAGAAGACGTTTTAAATCGATATCAACATTAATTTTAATTGAGTTTAAAGATACGTTTTTACAATGCAAGCTTTTTTAAGAAAGGAAACACATTAACAAAATAAATATACTAAACAGTATAGAAAGAAAACAATAATAAGCATGATGATATTACTAGGATAATGTAGAATTTTATTAGTTTGAATTCTGCTGTAGCAAATAATTATTTTCTATTTCACTGAAGCCGTGAGTCAGCCCTCTGGGTTAGGGAGCCCTTCACTCAGCCTCATAAAGTGAGTGCCCTTTTAAATTCTGGCCATCGAGCATGATTCTGATCAAATCACCTCCTTGCTCAACCATTGATGTAGGACATTATTTTCTTACAAAGTACTACACCTCCAACTGACCTTTCATGGATTGTAGTAGTACAGATTATTTTTTTAATATAGGAAGTATTTGTCCAATTATTGAAATTTATTAAAAATAATACAGAGATTTTTGAAGGAAAATTCAAAAGAGGAATAAGAAAACTTCTTATCTGTCAGCTAAAAAAGCTTACAATTTTATGTGCAATTGTGCAATAATACTCTAAATTCGATATCTTTCTAATTTCACCACAGATATAAAAAATATTCCTCTATTAGACATAAATTGAGCCTTGAAGATTCATAGAACAAAAAAAAAAAAATTGATACAATTTATAAAACCGAAGAAAGAAAATATATTGGTCAGTGTCTTTTTGCTAACATGGATTCGATTGCGACGTAAATATTCCGTAGAATTACTGAAATGTGTGATATAAAAAACACACATGGATAATGGATTACCGACAATTCCAACTGAGATTATGTTTACTAATTTATTGTTTGTGTTGGAGTGTTGATAATTTTATTCCAAGTGATAATAAAATACAGATGTTATTAGTTGTTTTATTTATTCTGCTAACGTTTCGGCAAACATAGCCCTGAAGAACAACATTCGTGGGCGAGTGGTAAGCCAAATAAATAAAACAATGCATAGTGTATATGTTGTATTTACACCTCAAATGAATAAAACTTCCATCATTTAGTATCAGAATATCGATAAATTACTTTTAAAGAAACCGTTAAATTTTATTTTTGAAGAACTAGTATTAAATAGTATCATTAGTTATTTATTATTTTTTGCGCGATTTAGTATTAACTAGTAGCAAATAATATTATTTAAATATTAGTAATCTGTTTAGCTTTAAATAAAAATTCATAATAATGGACAGATATCATACAGAATAAAATTTATTATATTACAGACAACAAACATTTGTGGTTTCAGTTTGGCTCAGAATTTAATTTTTTTAAATTCAATTCTTCCATCGAAGCTCTGTATAGCACCTGAGTTGGAATGCCAAGATATATTTCTCGACGCAATACATAGATAGTAGGAACAAGGTGGAATCGAACCCACAACGTATGACCAGAAACTCTGACCATCACACAAATAGTACAAGAGTCCAAGAAGAGAAAAAAAGGCAGTAATTTTACCTCAATTTTGATTACTGTAATGAAAACTGTATAATTACTAGTTGAAATTGATGAGTATGCCAAGTATAAAGAGGGAAAATAAAAATGGCGGCTGTTCCAAAACGTTAAAAAAAAAAAATAGTTTTCATTCGGAGCTCTATATCTAAGAGAACATCATTTAAAGTAGAGTAAATTTACTAAAATATGAGCCCTAATAAAGATATTCATGTTCAATAGTAATCGAGATATAGCTTTTTAAAAAGCAACATTTCACAAAAAAAAGTACTAAAAGATCAGTAGTAAGTTAATTTATTTTGAGAAATCTATATCTCAAAAAACATTCGGCGTGAACACGTCTATTAGCACTCAAACTAGAGCTCGTTTAATGTACTATATTGTAATCTATTACATTTATCTTTGTAAGAGTAGTAGTTTTCATTATATCTGCGAAAATAAATAGATTTATAGTTGTAAAGACAATTTTATGTGAACATTTCTATTCATAGGCGAATATCATAAAAACTACTACTCCTACGAAGATACACACTATAAACTAATTTGTAGTAAGTTAAATTATTTTCATTTTTAGTGCTGGCAGACATATCTACGTCTGATGGTCCTAGAGATATATGTTTTCAAAAATCCAACATATTGTCCGCAGAACTAGGAATTCATTTTGTGAATTTATTTTGTCAAATATAAAAACTACTACTACAAAGGTAACCATTATGAATTATTTTATAGTAAATTTAACTAGCTTTAATTTGAGTGCTAACATACATCTGTACGTCGAAAGGTTTTGGGGATATTAACATTTCAAAATAAACACACTTACTACTGATCTTTCAGCACTTTTTTTTTTTAATGATAGTCAGTTTATGTTTTTCAAAAAGCTATATCTCGAATACCATTGAACGTAATAGCTAATAGCTCTATTAGGGCTCATATTTTAGCAAATTTACTCTACTTTAAATAATGTCCTCTTAGGTTTTCTATTGTTGTTCGTAGTTTAAAAGATATAGAGCACTGAATGATAAAGTAATTTTTTTTAACGTTTTGAAACAGCCGCCATTTTTTATATCCCCTACCTATACTTGGCAGACTCAGTTTCCATTAAAGTAATAAAACATTGGGGTGAAATAACTGCCCTGTTTTCTTCCCGTCTCTTGTACTAAAAGGGGGGATGAATATCAAGTCCTCGGGTATAGAGTTCAACATTTAAGATTGTCACTGGTTCACTTGATTTTCAAAGAATTATCCTCCATATACCAATATAGCAAAAAAACAAAGAAAAAAGCTTAGCAATCACCAACATTTTTTAATACAATCCATTCCAACGCACAAAATTAAACGACAAAGGAATACGAAGGAATATCTTGATTTTTAGGGAATTATAGTTATTAAGAATGCAGCAATGTTTGTTTTTGTCAAGCGGGATAACTGAGAGCAAATCAAAATATGACGGCTTATTTACAATTACAAAACCCTCCATTAAATTACTTGTCCCTTTGTTTATTTTATCTGCTCTTTCTCCCTATTCTATTTATTTATTTCACTTTATTTTTTATATGATGGTAAATGTTTTTTCCATCTTTTCCTCCTCTTAAATAGATATTGACTTTATGTAATAAATATCTCAGTGCTGATTTGAGCCATTATGTACAAACAACAAATAAACCAGAAAGAAAATTTAACGTAGTCACGCCATGTTATAATACAAGATTTTCTTCCATGATCGATTAGTATAAAAATCGATTACTATCTAAAGTGGTAGGTATTCAATAACAGCGGCGGAGCCAATCTTTGATCAAGAGCTTTGAGAACGCACGCACAATAATAGAAGCCTATCAACAGACTGCCGTAGGAATATTATCAGTTCGTAAACCACTGGTACAACTTACTCATACGTTCATAAACTTCCAGGTCGTTAATAATTTTTTTTGTGAACAATTTTGTTTAAGAAATAAAACAAAAGGTCAAAAACATTAGAATGTATATTTTCCTCAAACAACACTATATCATTATGAAAAAATGGACACAGGAATAGTTTCATTAATTTATTTTAATAACTTAACTATCTTAATTTTTTTTCATATCTGCTAATTATTATAATATATGAAGTCAAAAAATGACAAAAATCTGGGTTTATTTTTAAACAGATGTGTAATAGAAACATAGAAATATTTAATACAAAAATTTTCATTATTGAGTAAATTGAACTGAAAAAAAAATATCGAAAACAACTTTTTTTTAAATTTATTAAAGAAGAATTTAAAAAAGTAATTACATTAGATTTTTAATGGTTATTTAATACGTCATTCCTATCTAGTGACAAGCTTCAGGTCCACAGAAGTAATGTCAAATAAAACATTTGAAAAAAAAAGTTTATGAAGTTTGAAATCAGTACCTATTTATTATACATTTTCCGAAAACTGATTGTTAATTATCTTTGTAATTTTTATTTGTGAAATCATTTTTTTTTTCTAGTTAACAAAAAATTTTGTTTTTATAAAAGAAAATCCCAAGTGAAAAGGGAAATATGGCCTAAGATATATTAGGAAAATATATGTAACAAAAGTGGTGAAATATTTAAAATAAAATGACAAATGTGGAATAAAATATTTACTTATAAGTAAAATATGTCAAGTTAAAACATTTTAAATAAGAAAAATTTCTAGCGAAATACAGAAACGGAAAAATATTTGAAAATATGTAATTTAAAATGATGTATGTACACTAAAACATTAAATTATAAGTAAAATATACGAGACCAGTGAAATATGTAAAATAAATGGTAAATATAGACTAAAATATGTACTTGTAAGTAAAATACATAAAATTGGTAAAACATTTTAAATTTTGAAAAAATATATAATAACTGTGGAATATTTCAAAATATGTAAAGTAAAATGAAAAATATACATTCAAATTTGTAATGGCAAGTAAAAGGAGATAAAACAAAAATGTAAATTAAATGAAAAAAAGTGGACTAAAATATGCATATAAGTAAAAAATATAAAATTAGTGAAACATTTTAAATAAGACAAATATGTAACAAAATGAAAAAAAAAACAGTGAAATATTTGAAAATATGCAAAATAATACTGCTTTAAAATTGTTAAAAATATCAATAAATGGTTGTAAAAACATAACTAAGCCGGTAAAATAATTAGTCAAATTTTTGGCTTAGAGCGTAATTTATGACTCAGTCATCCATGTTTATTTTATGACAGAAGTACTGCTTGTCCCTACGCATAAACTTGTGTATGGATGTTAATAAGTTAAGTTGGTAGTTAAGGAATATATGTGAAAACATTAAAACCACACCAACCCTACGTATCAAATTCATGAGTAATGCGTTCAGCGACTTCTTAGTCAGTTGATAAACGGTGAACATAAAATTTGAGGATTGAATCTTTTTCAAAGGACATTGAGTGATGTTTAAGAAACATTATTATAGCATTAACACAAGTAATAAAAATTTGTGGATCGGTTCCACTCCGATCATTGATATAATAAACTTTCTAATCTAGATAAAGACGGAGAGATTATCCTTGAGAGGAATGTTAAATAGAAATAAAAGGGGACAAAAGCTGACCTTGGCCGACATGTGCTGAAGGCTGGAGATGACCAGGCCCCTCAAGGCTAAAATGCTCACTGTATCCATTTTATGTCCGCTACTCAGGGGCTTCACTTTCTTCTTACCTGCCTTCACTCTGAGCTCACACGAAATATTTTAATAAAAATAGGGCATAGAGAAGCCAGAGAGGTGATAAAAAAAAAAAGGCGTACACGCCAGAAACGTATTTTGATGATATATTTAACATTTGAAAGCTTTCGAAGAGTTCCCCTGCACAATTAATAGAAGAATTTTTTTTGTCCCTATGCATCTTTAAAATTTTTGTTGCGTTCAGCACTTTGGGTTCTGATGCACCAATGAAAAAAATATCATATACCAGAAAGCAGTCTCAAGTACTGATAAAAAAAAGTTAAATAAATCGTGTACTATACAACAAAGAAAAACTAAAAAAAGCATAATTTTTTCCACCTAACTCAAAGGCAATATGGTTAAAGGTTTTCTCTTTTGGAAAATACAATTTTTCAAATAATATTTTGACTGAAATAATTAATTTTCCTAAAATCCTTTAATTGTATTTTTTATTAAGCTACTGGAAATTCACCTAACAGCACAATGAAGTAAGCCATCAATGTATAAGTGAGATAAATAAAATTCAGTAATACTGTATGTAAATCAAAGCTAATTTAAATCAGTTCTAGTCATTGTCTTAATTATATTATGTGATGAATTTTCTTAAGACAAATACGCCAACTACTAATATTCCGAGTTTTATTTGAAAATTACAACCCAAAGCTTTGTTTCTCAAATCGAAAAAAACTGAAGTCGAAGTTTCTCTAATTAAAATATAGTGAGACTGTATTTTAAAAAATGTATTTATTTAGTACCAGATCGGCCTTACATGGTTGATAAAACTTTTTTTTTTTTTTGGAAAAATTAGTTTTTGAGGGTATAATCTCATACAAAAGACACCCCTAACTATCTTAAAAAAATTAAATAGATAAACATAATAATTTTTAATAAGAGAAAAAATAAAGTTAATAACAAAAATAACGACATTCGTAGACCTAATAAAACTATTTACCCCAATGGACAAAAAGAACAAAACAAAATTAATTTGAGGTACGTAGTTCATTTGTAGTAAGCCATGACAATAGAATTGGTAAATATATAATTTACAACAGGATGTTCTGCAGCAGCCTGGGCTTCAGTCTTCGGGTTGTGGTTGGGTTTTCCAGGTTGTAGGTCACTGCTCCTGTAATTGTTGGTAACTGGGAGTGGAACTTCATGAACCGTTTTCTGATGTAATCCTCTATTGGCTCCATCTGTTGTAATTCCAGATGCAATTAGCTATATCTCACAAAGAGGTACATTTTTTACTTAACAATTGATGGAGTGGTAACTATATACAATGTTACAAAAATTAAGATAAAATAAATAGATTAAAATATTAATTCTTAATACAAGATAAAAGTAAAGTTAATAACAAAAACAATGCCATTTATTGATTTAACAAAATAAATTGACTTCTAATGGAAAAACAAAAGAAAAAAGAAAGTGAATTTAAGAAAAAACATGAAGAGAGAAAAAAAGAAATTAGGATAAAATAAAATTTTAGAGTGATAATAACAGATATGATAAAATGATAAATATAACATTTATAACAGGATGTCTTGCAGTAGCCTGGGCATCAATCTTCCAGCTGTGGTTGGGTTTCCCAGGTTGTTGGTCACTGCTCCTTTAACTGTCGGCAACTGGGAGTGGAACTTCATGAACCGTTTTTTGATGTAATCCTCTATTGGCTCCATCTGCAATTCGCGATGCAATTGGCTATTTCTTATGAACCTAGGAGCATTAACTGCGATTCTTAGGACTTTATTTTGAAAAGATTGTAGTTTTTTTCTTTTCGTGAAGGATGCCGCTCCCCAGACTTCACAGCCGTACATAAGCAGTGGCCTGAGAACTGTTTTAAACATAAGAACAGTTGTTTCTGGTTTAGTTTGGAATTTCTATTTAGAATAGGATATAGCATTGCTAACCTTGGATAGGTTTGAGTTGTTTTGATGTTGATTCCAGGTAAGGTGGCGATGTAAGAACTGTATAAAATCACATAACTTCAAACATGTAGAGCTTATAAACCTAAAACCGAACACAGATAGAACACCACTCCAAATATTATAATACAGGGGATCTTAAACTTTATAAAACCCGTGGTAACATTTATATGTTATCTGCAAGGAAGGAATAAGTAATATTTCTTGGTAGACTAAAATAAGTTTTTATATATATAAAAAATAATTACTAATAAATGGGTCACACTAATGATAGGGCCTGATAGTGCTTCTGTTTCACCACGGCTGTAAATGCTATCTTGATGGAAACTGTCATACAGTTATACCACAGCAACAGTTGTGGTAACTATGAAGTGTCACCATGTAAACGAGCTTTAACGTGACAATAGATGAACTACCATAAGATGTACTGTCACCTATCAAACTATACCTAGTGAGGCATTTCTGTCGTGAACAGTAATTATTACTAGGCTTTATCTAGTGGGACAATACTGTTAATTTAATTATTGTGGAGGCTGTGAAAACTCCTACCGTGGCTGTAAAATATAACCGTATAAACTGGCCTTAGAGTGACTAATAAAATAGAGGATAGTAGGGGTTAATAAGTTATTAAAGTACGTACATAATAACGATCAACATTTTAGTTTGTTAATATTTTTTTTTACTTTGGTACAAATAGCTATGTATAAATCATTTGTTGGGTTTAAAGAAATATAAATAACAATATCCCACATTCTGGAAGTAATTCATTGCATAAAATAATGTTTACCTGTCGTAATTTTAGCCTGTATTGTAAAACAGCTCTAGTTGTTTTGATATTGTCACCATATGAGGGGGAATGTTTCTTTTGTTGGGGAAACAAAACAAAAAGTAGGCGGTGTACAAACAGGGCCCCTGAGTGTATTCTCAACCCTTTCTCCTCTTGGTCCTATTACAACCGAAATTGTTCCTATGTCTTTCTCAAACATTCTATTTGCAAAATACTTGAGGGTATATAAAAGTAGCGATTGGTTTTAGTTCCACTTCAATAATATAAAATATTAACAATACCGAAAAAAATAAGCTAGAATAGTATGATAAATATTTACCTATTAATGTCAAGTTGATGAGAAATTGATGAATGAATTACTGATATCATCTTCAGAACGACTTCTATTTATTTTAAAAACAACTGTCATTAATACGGACCTTGAAGCACGAAATCATTATTCATTACTTAGATAGAATTAAAATTACGATTAGTCAGACTAAAAAATAAAAATATAACCACAGAAAATAATCCTAACCGTACATGTATGCTAAAGCTAAAAGAAAATTTTAAAATTAACAACCAATTTATCTCAATCATTTGAACAACTACTAATCAGTGAACAATAATACCACTCTTAATCGTTTTAGATATGAATTAATAACTAATATATAAGTATAATTAAATATAAAATATAAGTTTAATTAATAACTAATAGTTTATTTCTACTAAT
>NW_027106032.1:0-13511 GCF_000696795.3 Halyomorpha halys | reverse complement strand
TTATTAACGACACTTAATACTGCTATGTTTCATGCATTGTTATCTATGGATGCTCAGCAATAAATATGAATAACAATAATAATAACCCACAGGGTTGACTCACATCGACAATGTAACGGAAAACAATTTTCTGCACAGCCGGATTCGAACCCGGGTCCTTACCTTACTCTGCCACCGCGCTCTCCCATAATAGGTTATAAGGTGCAGATATTCACTGCCAAGACTGTTAGCTGTCATGCATGAGCAAATAGTTGGTAGTATATCAACTACCAGCAACAAAGAAAATCCTGAAAGGACGACTGCACTGCCACGATAGCAAATACCATAGTTTACATGATCTAAGAGGCTGCGACAGCTGTCATTATCACATTCACTGTCTCTACCACCGTCACTGTGGAAGCTGGGCTTTACGAAAATTTAATATTGTTCTTTCTCCATTCTCCTATAGGCAAGGTTTAAAACTAAAATTTCGCTACTTGGACATGCAAAAAAGGAGTCATTATAATAATAATAATGGATTATTTATTTTGGGACGAGTCCCTTCAGAATAATACAGAGAAATAGACAGATGTGGGCTGAGGAGCCTCAAAGACACTTAAACAAAAATACAAAGAAATATAAATAGTCATTATAAAAAATGATTTTAAGTTACTTTTTCATTTTAATCGGATGGACAATAAAAAAGAATAAATAAATACAAAAAAAATAGTTTCGTTTGGTTGTCTTAAAATCGAAAATCGAACCTGTGTAGTTTCTTTAGTGATTCTGAACAGGAGAAATATTAATGTTAAATGTTTATTTGTTGTTATTTTATTCACTTGCTATTGTTTCATGTACCAACTTGTATTTGTCCTTCAAGTGCACTAGAAGCA
Source organism: Halyomorpha halys (assembly GCF_000696795.3). Lineage (NCBI taxonomy): Eukaryota > Metazoa > Arthropoda > Insecta > Hemiptera > Pentatomidae > Halyomorpha > Halyomorpha halys. Next base: position 12,639 of record NW_027106032.1, on the reverse strand, counting down.
GATATGTACTACATATATAATTACTTATAACTAGATACCGGATATTAGTGCAGTAAAAAAAACAAAATGTGCAATATCGTACAATAAAAAGTCAAACTGTACATAAAAAATCAAAATACTGCTGTAATAAACTTTGTCGTTTAATTAATAATATTAATACATGGAAAGCTAACCTTTTTTTCAATCAAATTAAACTCACTAAATACCCTCTAAATTTATGCAGTAAGCATACATACAAAATTAAACAATTCCAGTTAAAAACCTAACATTTTGTCTATAATTAACGACCTATTGGGGGAGGTTATTGAGAGAAATGATGTTATATTCCTATTATCAATGCTGGAATTCAATTTTCCTACTTCTTAAAACTACCTCAATTTTTAAATTTTAGGGATAATATGCATTATTCCTTCCATAATAAACTCCCTAACCACCCAAACCCACTCGTTTCTAACCTTGCTTCCTCTTCCATTCCTGGCAATCCTCCGAGGCGCCTGAAAAGAAGATGGCCTCGTGCCCTTATATTGTAAAACGTTTTTAGAGTTCTACTACTGGGTAGTTTCTCTACATCCTGTATCATATCATTATGTCATTATGATCAAATTTACTGGTTGTATTTTTTTATACAGATGAAAATATCAATAAATAAATAAAATAAAAATAAAAAAAGGGATAATATGCAAGACGTTTAAAGAATTTAGAAATATTTTTCCATCAAAATTACATTTTTAATTTTTCCTAAAATTTCATGCAGCATGTTTTTCTGCTTACCTTTTCGATTGCGTATTATATATTGTGTAAATACGAATACACCATAAACCAAAAAACTAATGTTTTGACCAGACAGTTCCCATCTGGTTTATAGGGTAGTAAAGCCTGGATAGGGTAGTAATGGATTAACTTAAAGTAATCCATTTCAGAAGGGTTTTGATTAAAGATAAAAAAAGAATGACAGAATATATTGAAGAAATAAATTGAAAAAGTTGTAGACAGGGGGGTAAAGCCAAAGTTAATATAGTATTGTTAGTTTAGTCAAGTGAATTTAGATAATTGGTGAATGATACTGCTGCGATGAGATAGTTAGTACAAGAGCCGGGAAAAAAAAAGGTAGTTGTCTCACCCCAATTTTTGATTACTTCAATAAAAACTACGTATAATTACTAGTCAAAATTGATGAGTCTGCCAAGTATAGGTAGGGGGATTAAAAAATGGTTGCTGTTTCAAAACCTCAAAAAACCATTGATTTTTCATTCGGAGCTCTATATCTTAAAAACTACCAACAGAACTAGAAAATCTAAGAGTACATTATTTAAAGAAGAGTAAATTTGCTGAAATATTAACTCTAAAAGAGCTATTTACGTCCAATAGTTCTCGAGATATAGCTTTTTAAATATAATTTTTTTTTTAAATCTACTGAATTTGTTTTGAGAAATTTATGTCTCAGGAACTATAAGACGTACAGATGACTTTTAGCAATCAAATTAAAGCTAATTTAATATACTATAAAGTAGTTACTGACCTTTACCTTCGTAGAAATAGTATTTTTCATGATATTTACTAAAATAAATTGATTTATAGTTGTTCGGCCAATAAATTAGGTTTATGAGAAACTTTATTTCAGGAACCCTACGACATACAGATGTTTGCCAGCACTCAAATTAAAGCTAGTTAAATTTACTATAAAATAGTTTATAACGTTTATCTTTGTAGGAGAAGCAGTTTTTATGATATTTGACAAAATAAACTCAAAATTTTAATTTCTAGTTGTTCGTATAAAATGTTGGTTTTTCAAAAAATATATCTCTAGATCGATAAGACGCACATGTGTATGCCAACATTCAAAATAAAGGAAATTTAACTTACTATAAAGTAGTTTATGACACTTATCTTTGTAGGGGTAGTAGTTTTTATGATATTCACATATGAATATATATATTTGACAAATGAAAATTTGTCCGAACAAATATAAATTAATTTATTTTATCAAATTTCATGCAAACTATTACTTCTACGAAGATAGACATCATAAAGTCCTTTATAGCTCATTAAACTAACTTTAATTTGAGTGCTAATAGACATCTGTACGTCAAATGGTTTTTGAGATATAAATTATTCAAAATAAATTCACTAACTACTAATCTTTTAGTAGGTTTTTATGAAATGTTGTTTTTTAAAAAGCTATATCTCGAAAACTATTTAACGTAAATAACTCTATTAGGTCTCATATTTTAGAAAATTTACTCTTCTTTAAATGACGTTCTCTTAGATTTTCTTGTGTTGTTCCTACTTTTTAAGATATAGAGCTCCGAATAAAAAATTAGTTTTTTCTATCGCTTTGAAACAGCCGCCATTTCCCCCCCCCCCACCTATACTTGGCAGACTCACCAATTTTGACTAGTAATTATACATAGCTTTCATTAAAGTAATCTAAAATTGGGGTGAGATAACTGCCTTTTTTCTCCTCTTGGGCTCTTGTGCTAAGAAGGGTAGATGAGAGTGAGGGTCACTCTATTCTGTATTTAGTATAAGATGAGATAAATGCTTTTTACTTGTGAGCCCCATATGGGATTGGCCACCTGATATGTGATCTGTGGTGCTGATGCAGATATGCCAACCTCCGTGCTGTGACCCAAGTGCCATGCTTTGCTCCCTACCTTGCTTAGCTGGGCATCTCTAGTCGAGAACAGGTCAGAGGTTCCTCGATAGTCTGAAGATTTAAGCAGTCCGAGATTAGCACTCCAATCAGCTCTGGTCAGCCCTTTTCTATGTAGGTGGCGCTAATTCTGGTAGTTTATTTGGCCAGTAGATGCCACTCCTTGTCATTTCATATAAAGTGTTCCCCTAAAAACCTAAAACCTAAAACCTCAGGCTTGTGGATTGAACAACTGATAAGTTAATGTAGAACTACTTTAAAATTTCACTTGAAAATGCATATTGATCAGATAAATTGATAACTTGTTTGATTTTTATTTAAAATAATATGCATATGTCATAGAATATAATAATAAAAAAGTTAAAATTCTCACTAGTCACAACAAAGTCAGATCTAGAGGTGGAGTGGTAATCTGAGTTAAGAAGTATGACACTGATCGTTCTCTATAAGTTTATTGTAGAAAGCCTTTTTTTAGTTACTGTTTAAGTCACTGGTTAATACAATTTCAAGAATATTTGTCACTTGTGCTAACAAGTTAATTTTTTTTGTCGAATTAAACTTTTTATCTCATATTTGTATGTTTTAAACTATAAATTAAACTAGAAAAAAAATAGTAAAATGAATACTTATTAGAATGCATACCCCTAATTAAGTACACCTAGTCCAATGTATGTATATAATGTTAGCAATTTAGTACACCTACACCTATGAATCTTAAATTATACATTGTGAGAAAGCATTAAATTTTATGATTTGAGTAAATTTTATAAATTTAAAAATTTAGTCCAAAAAGAGTAAAAACTGTAATTTCGCATAGATAAAACTCAAAACTGAAACTCTGGGTGATACTGCAAAACAAAATTAGTGTTATTCCACGATTTAAATTTCTGTCGATGTTTAGTGGAGTTTGAAGCTACGGAAGAAAAGATCCAACTGCACGAAAATCCAGTCTCTATTTATAACCCTTAAAATTGGGCTAGTAGCAATATTTGACTGTAAAAACTTTTGATAATATATTTTAGTGACATTATTGTTGATTTACTGGAAGAATGAGGCGGCCCCGTGATTGACTAAAATAACGTACAAAGCTATTCCGAGCCCTGAAGGAAATATTGCATTATAGTAGAATTGCTTTTCTACCCTTCCCTCCTTCGCGAGCTGAACAGTAACTAACAGTTTACTTCCTCTAAACCATTTTTCCTTCTTATCCTTTTTGTCGATCAAAATTTCCTTATAACTAATGATATTTAGTAATAGAATGAGCTGGTCAACCATTAAATATATTAAAAACCGAATGAATCCAAAAAAAAAAATTACTTATTAATTAATATGCCTATAAACGAATTCACTGCAATGTGTTCTCCCATCAATCAGTATTTGTGAGCCGGAGACCTAATGTAACAGGCGCTATTTCGACACTGGGAGATATCGAGTATTTTCTCGTTGCTGATATTTTGTTTCAAACTATCTGACAAAAAATATTTCAATCAAGTCAATACTAACGAAAGTTAGTGTGCAAATTGTAGGTAGTAGGTTTGTATCTTGGAATACTTTTTTTCTAAATTTCTTCTGTGACATCCAATATGAAGCTAGGAAAATCCTTCCTTGCACCTTTTTTATGGATAACAAATTTACCTTTGTGATGAAACTATTTTCCCCACAAAAGTATACCTATTAGAGCAAATTTCATAGACGTATGAAGTTAGGGACTTTCTTCGAAGGTGTAATCAAGATAAGTTTATAACAATAATCAAATTAACTAATATGAATCAGGATAACATTTTATTAATAGGAAAAATTATTTAATTATGAAAAAATTAAGAGTTATCTTTTTTGAATAAAAATATTATCATAAGAAAAAAAAATTATTCCATTGGATTTAGCACCCTGAATAACAAAGGTATTCATTAAAATTACAGAAGATTTAAACTATGTAGATGTTTTTGCACAAAACCGGCACAGGAACACTGGGCGACATAACCCCCACTAGGCCATCTCCTTTCGCCAATATTGTTTTTTTTTTGTTTCCATATTTATTACAATTCATATTAATTATTTTTATTTTACCAAATATTTAAATTATATCACTCACTAATGTAATTATTATTAATAATTATCATATATATTTATTTTTATATTCTTTTATAAGGTATGGATAGGTGACCGTAGATTAATAAGTGGAGAAGATGGTGGGGGGGGGGTGCGTTCGCCAAAAATTCTTTTAGTTCTATACCTCCCTTTTCACTTTTTTATCTTCATAATATAACTTTCTAAATATATTATAATAGTCTTATCATAATTAACAATTTTATCGTGTTTTTAATTAATCCTTTTTTTTTAAATAAAACTGAAAGTTGAAATGGAGATATGAGAAAAATATTTTTTAGAACATACAAAAACATTTACCATACATATCTATAGTTAGTTGATATCCCTCTCTCATGGTCCTAAAACGTTTATTAACATTTGAGAAATAATTACAGATGACATGAGGTTAATAATTTCATAAAGTTATCACACTTTGATTGGCGAATGACTGTCAAAATTCGATCATAGTCTCGCATAATTATTATTGGACAAGATGGACATAGTAGACGGAATATTGTCAAAACTGTCGCGTTATTCCATTAAAATTTCGCTATGAATTTCCAAGAGTGGTGCATTTTCCGGCTCTGAGTGTTGTAATTTACTTAGTGTACGCAAAAAGCATAATTAAACATGGGTGAGATAGAGTGCAATTAAAGTGTAGTGTAGTAGCCTGTCCAGTTTAATACATACATACCTGAATGTTTTAAAATTATTTTTATAAAACTTTTTCTATGCTAAAATTTTACGAATTTTTCAAGTTTAATACAATCATACCTAAATCTTTAAAAAATATTTTTACAAAATTTTACCATTGCAAAAATTTATGATTTTTGCAACTTTCCTCGAATTCAAATCAGTTTAATTGACAATTTTTTTTACTTCATTTCCAAGTAATTAATTTTAATTAATGCAGAGTGACTTTGATCCCATCGGTCACCTGTCAGATTACCGCTTGTTAGAAACTCGACTGAAGGTTTACTTTTCCTCCTGATAGGGGTACGTCGACGGTTGTTATCTACCAAAAGTTGTAAAAATGACCAAAAAAAAAAGTTTAATAACAACTAGCTGTACCCCAAACGTTTTACCTGTGTTGAAAATTAGTAGCATATGTCCGTTTTATATACTTGATAAGTAAATAACCAAATCTCGTTTACCAATTAATATTCAATATTTATGTAAAAATCAAATAGACTAATAGCAAAATATTTATTTATTTATTCCTCTTCGTGACAGTGAATAAAATGGAAAAGTGATAGTAGTACAAAAGAGATCCATAAGCATAATCCATTTCAATGACAATAACAATAGTAATAATCAATACCCTACAATACGAAGTAAGTTCAGAAAAGAAGATAATGAACTACTTTTTCGCTATAGCTTTTTTTCGTAGATAAATACAATCATGAAGTATATCTAAATATATTTTTTCATAGTCAAAATATCATTGGTCAACCACTAGCTATCACAACATCTCATACCACTACATGTACAAACATGCAACCACCATACCACATGATGGGAGACTGGAGGCTAGATAACTATAGTTGCAAAGAGAAATATACGAACGCACATGTCTATATATATTAAAGATTTATTTTCAACCGAAGGGAAGCTTCGTATCCATACATAAATTAATTTAAAACATTGTCCTTGGAATCGATAATTATTATAATAATATTTTTCACGGTAAAGAAAACTTTTTTTTTGTTTATTTATTGATATTTACAACTGTATAAAAAATACAAGTAAATTTGATCATAATGACATAATGATATGATACAGGATGTAGAGAAACTACCCAGTAGTAGAACTCTAAAAACAGTTTACAATACAAGGTCACTAGGCCATCTTCTTTACAGGCGCCTCGGAGGATTGCCAGGAATGGAAGAAGAAGCAAGGTTAGAAACTAGTGGGTTTGGGTGGTTAGGGAGTTTAAAGAAAACTTAAAAAAAAAAAATAAATAAATAAAAATGTAAAATTTGTTAGACACTAAGAAAGAATTTCTTTCGTGTCGTTCCTTAGTCAATTCTATGTGGCGTACAAAAACAGAATGTTAATGAATTTTCAATAATGGCATTTCAGTTAATTACTTATTATTTGTAAAGTTTATTGAAAGTAAATTTACTTATTTATTAAATTCGATCCACCACTTGAGATCTACGAAAACGTATTATCCCCTGCACAACTATACTTTTAAAACGACTTATTCGATTTGATCTCAAGTAGGATGAAAGTTGAGGATAAGTATTAACGCGGTTTGGTATTAATATTATTAAATGGGTTAGTTATAAAGCAATGATTAATAATTATTTTTAAGTCTTAACTATTGAATTCATTAAGTTTTTGAACATCGTCTGTTTTTCTTCTCTATGCTTCAATACAGCCATTTTACTTTACAGTACTTTCCGAAGCCATTGTTAATATAGAACAGTTATATGCACGTTTAACTTCATAAGAATATAGTGTTTTCATTTATCCTTAATTAGATAACTCAATTTTTAAAAAAAAAAAATGTGACTGCCTCTTTATTTCGGTTTATTTTATTTTGAATTTTTTTTTGTTTTGGAAATCGGCGTGAAACCTGCCATTCTCTCCCTCCGCGATCGTCTTAAATATTTTACCTTTAAAATACTTACTTTTATGTATTGGTCGATTTGTGAAATGTCACAATTTCTCCAGCAGATCATACCATTAAAAATAATACAAGGGAATCCTTCCCTCTCCTCCCCACCCCTGAAATCACTGATTAACCTCAGTCTCATCATACCTTTAAAACATTTAAGGATAACGAGTAGAACGGTCTTTGAAAAAAAAATAGTTTAAACAAGCATAATTTAAAAGCTGGAAATTCTATGCATTTTTAGAGCGAACAAATCTGAACTTCAACAGGTTTTCAAAATGAACAGAAAAAGAGTAGACCAACTCCTCGGTAATTACCACCTCGTTCCTGAGAAATGCCTGGCACTACAAGCTACAAGCCTCAAAAATAGTGAATTTAAAGTATCAATTGTCCTTGGACCTCAGAGCGAACTTTATCAATTAATATCACCGAGGCTCACTCGTTATAAGTTGGACCGACAACGAAGCGTCGCAAACTGCGAATAACTATCCCTCAATGTGAATAATGGGATGCGAGATGACTATTCAGCAGCCGGTTAGGGTAGGCATATCCTCTGCTTTGGTCGATACCGCAACTTCTGGGGAACGGGTGTCCAAGGGTTCTCAGTCAGCAACGTTAAGTAATTAGTCTGGTGATTCGATTAGATTTTGTAGTATGCATCGACAAACAATTTTCAGACCCCTTTCTTATGAGCTTGGGGCCTTACCAAACAGGTCACTGGAAATGGAGAAACGTAAAGTGATAAATGAACTAAAACGGATCCAACCCCACTTGGTAAGACGCCCGATTTTAACTGAAAAGATTCGTTGGTGGTTGATTAGTCTCTGGACCAAGTACAACGAGGGGGAACTGAATAGTTAAATGATACAATGGAACTTAGGCCACCACAATTATGTATAATGTCGTTTTTAATAAACGTATTGTAATAATGAAATTTTAGTTTTTTTAATTTATGGATTAATATTTAAAATTATATTATAATATATACAATAGGTAAATTTGATTTAAGTCATACAATATCATGATGAAGGCATGGAGAATCTAACAATTGATAGAAGTCCAATAACATTTCTAGAGGAGGATATCGAGGGCATCTTTTCAGATTTCTGATAGGATTATCACGTAACGAAAGCGAAGCCAGGCTAGAATAAGTGGGTCTGGGTGGTTAGAAAGTTTATTCTAGAAGGATCGGTATCTGGTTCTGGCCAAATCGGCAACATATGGAACATAAGGATGACTTGATTTGTGACAACGTAATGAGCATTCAGGATTTTAGATTATAAGGATTCGATGGTTTAGTGGAGCTCCAAAGCTCAACTCCATATGTCCAGATTGACCTTATAATAGTCGTATAAATGAGTTTTTTTGCAATTAATTGGAATTTTAGACCGTTTGCTTAGTAAGTGTTGTAATAATCGTAATCGACGATCAGTTTTTTATATTTTCAGTATTTGTGAGGATTTCAAGTTAGTAGTTTGTCCACCTGTAGTCCTAAGTAACGGATCTATTCGACAACAATAAGTGGGATATTATTAAAGGATACTTTGGGACAAGGAAGTCATGAGTTTACGACAAAGGGTAACCGAACTGTTCATAATTGGGGTAATTTTTTTTTTTTATTTGCACCAAATAAATTTCAATAAACCATTAATGGGAATTTGTGAGATTTAAGGGATTCGGAAGTATGAATAATCTCTTGAGCGAGTGGAAGTCAATAGTTCCCATGTAATTAAAACAGTATTATCTTTCGTTATTAATGATTGTGATTTTTTTTAAGCTTTAAAAGAAGGCTCTAAAATAATTTTTAAACTACTTTGACTAATTTTCCTGAGCACAAGGAGGCGGTGGGGGATTGATCAAGACTGAAGAATCGATTGAAGAACCCAAAACTGATAGTATTTCACAATCGCTTACCTTATGACAACGGATGGGACTCAATGTATTGGCATATTTTTTTCTGCAACCTCTGTTATCACGTTTATGCTACCTAGGTTTATTTCAAAATGTTGTTACGATTTCTAACCATTATTTAGTATTTATTTTTCATGTATAAAAGCCCTTTTTCTTACAACATAACAAAGTTTCAGACTTTTTCTCTCAGTATTGAGTTCTTCTAACATACATTTAAATGCACAAACATTTTTTTTAGAATACGTTTTACATTGATTTTCAATAAATAATTTAAAAAAAATTAATTGCAAGTAATTCAAGATATTTTAAAATTTACGATCTAGCTACCTATTTTATAGCGATTTATAAATTAAAAAAGTTCTTGAGATTAGGCAAAATTTTATTGTAATGATTCTTATTTGTATCCTTACCTTAAACTTATCTGGTAAAATTACGTCAACTAATTAAAATATTTTTATATTCGAATCTAAATACAAGTCTAAAGTATTATTTATATAAATGATGTAGTGAATTTTAAAACTGATATACGCGTAGTAGGAATTTGACAACACTATGTGGTTTTTAAGGAACTAAAAATCTGTATACGATATTTTGTTAATTTTCTGGTAATTGTAAGTTGAAATTCTTTAGATTAACTTATTTTTTTACAGAACATTTCAATTTTTTTATTACACACTGATATGAAAATAAACACATATTTATGTACACATTTTGACTTATTATTCCATAAAAATCCGATCCCTACTTCTGAATAAATGTTATATTAGTAATAAAAAACTGTTTTATTACTAAATAAATAAATACCCCCTTTTCAATAAAGATGAAGATCTCAATTTGCAAAAGGGTATTGTTATAGATGAGATTTAGATTAACCGGTGCTGTAGAGTGAATGTCAGTATCAGCTGTCTATTGTAGGAACAGACAAATTTCTACAATCGCTAATCAGAATGTTAATGCGCGCCGCTCCAAATGGAACGAAGCCCCTGCTCCTTATTGGCTCAGGGGCCATCTTATCGCATTATCTACGCCAATGAGTTTCCCTCATTCAGTTAGCACATCAGAGCACATAACAATTAATCTTTTTCGAAAATGTAACTCATACACATAGAAATAAATTAAATGACTATTATTTGTTAAATCTATTATTTTCCTGAATTAGACCAATCACACGACGATACACTTAATATTTTAAATGCTATGGCCGATTTTAGGGAAATAATACAGAAAACTTAACAATATTTTGGGTAATGATGTCATTTCACTACATATACATATTTGATTTTACCTAGTGCCAAGGACAACTTCGTGGAGGATGGTTGGGAAGAGTCACTTCCTCCATCATTTTGAAAACCTAAAATTTGGGAATTTAAAAGGCTACTTCAAACCGCGTAAATTATGGCGAAACATTTTAGTAAAATTATATTACATTCAGATTTTCCAAACATTTCTAATTATATTTATTTATGCCAGAAAACTAAGAACTCCAGATTTGTGTTCACAATTAATATTCCTACCTCTATTTTTCTTTTATTTAGTTATTTTTTTCCTGTTTTCTTAAATGTTTTAGTACATGGATGTCTGCAACTGCCGAGCACGAAGAAATTTATTGGGTCTTGTTTAAACCTTTTGGTTATCAACTTTGCATTGCTATAACTATAAAGCTACACACATTCACTCACAACGGATGTATATGGAAAGTATACATGTTTTCAACGAACAAAAAAATTCAAACAAGAGTTATAATTTAGAAAAAAAGGTGATGCGCTTTAAAAAATTAAACACTAATCCAACTTTAGCTTCCTCATCTGTGAGAGATTCTGACAAATTTGGGGTCAGTTCTTCTCTGTTTATTTTTGGCAAATAGTGAGTACATTCTTCAAAAATATGTTTAATAGTGAGAATGGACTGACAATATTGGTATATTGAAGGTGACAGTTTTATAATCAGGTGATAGTACGTCATGACAGTATAGCCTACATTCAAGTGGGTTGAGCAATTTTCTGCGACCGCTGCAGTAAAAGCTCGACCCAGGTTTTACTACTCTTTTGATTTCTTTTATTTTCTTGGAGAGCTTTTATACGACGTGGCCTGCAATATTTCAGTTATTTTTATTTTAAGAGGTCTACTGAGTTCTGATTGGATAAGGATGAATGTGAGTGCCTCTCTGGCAGCTTTTTCTGCGAGTTCGTTGCCAACGATGCGAATGTGGGTTAGGATCAATACGAAATTTATAGACTAACTTTGATCTTCTTGTTTTAAAAGGAATGAATAGATTCTCATGATGATTGGATGTTCTGGGCACATGTTTCTTAATATTTTTGGTGTTTTCTATGAATCTGAAATTATTGGAATTGTTTTTTGAGTTATTGAAAGGGAAGAAAAAGAAGGGGCTGGTGCTATCGCATGGAGTTCGGCGGTATATATTGAACATAATTTATGTAATCAAAATTTATCAACACGAGGAGGCCCCTCACCTCCAGATTTTTAAAAATAGCACCATTTAGAATGGATGTTTCATAAGTAACAAATAAACATTACAGGTAACCTTGAAATACCAAAGGGAGTTAAAGGTAATACCCAACATGATTTATTCCTCTTTTTTATAGTAAAGCACTCACTAATTCACTGTTTCTTTTCTGTTTTAGAGAGATCGGAAGAAAAAGAAAATAAATAAATAAATTAAAATTTATGGGTTGAATCGTGGGTTACGAAATACGAAGAGGTTGGGCTCTTTGATTTGGAACCATCAGAGTTTATAAAAAAATATTCTAGAATAATTTAAATGAGAAATGAAAACGGTGTTTTATACTCAACAGATGTAGTGTTATATTTATGCATATGGGAAAGATGTAGCATTGTTTAGTGTCCGAGGTAGGTTCAAAGTGATTCTTTCTGCCAAAGTAAATATTGGGTTTTGGTTCTTCCGATCAGAGAATTAAGATCGGAAAATACATTTGCTTGTTTGCTGAAATAATTTGAAAACACAAATTATAGCCAGTTTTTCCCTCGCCTAGAAGAGGTAAGCCTGCTTCAGAGAAAATGGTGAGAATAGGGCTGGTTCTGAATGCACCGATTGCAATCCGGATTCCGGTTGTTGAACTGAATCGAGCTTAGCAAGGGTTCGGCGACAAGCAGAGCCATAGATAATAGACCTGGAACCAAGCTTAGCACAAACAAATGTCAAATATAGTTATAGCATTGCCCTAACCCAACGAACTAAATTAGTCAGCGGTGAAAAGCAGATGCTTTCTATTGCCATTTACGTTATTGTAATGAGTAGAGAGAATATGGGGGAGCTGGGGCGTTTTTTTGTGGAGGGAGTTCCTCGACTTGCCACCAGAGTGCAGGGTTGTTAGTTCAGACGGTG
>NW_027106031.1:9747-10560 GCF_000696795.3 Halyomorpha halys | reverse complement strand
AGAGACTGGTTCCTCAAGAGAGAGATTGACAAAAATCACCGGCCCCTCCTGGAAATGAACAACTCAATGAAATAAATTTGTCTTTAGAGAATGAAAATTTCAGGGATTTGGTGTGCTGTACGTTTTGTGACGACTTCATATGACACGAACTGTGGTGTAAGGCAGGAGGTTGCACTTACTAGCGTCTATTTTAATTTTGGAGGAGAGAAAGCAGTACAAGCGTCGAGGATCCAGCGACCTGCGACCATGTTCAACAGCAAGGCTCAGCTTGAGTTTGATTTTGATATTGCGGTCCAATCGGAGCCGCTCCATCTTCCAGAGAAGAATTTCTGGTCCTGTTTGAGAAGGCTGGGTCTGGAGAAGAAGGAGGGTTATCAGACAGATATCTGGACTTTAATTCATTGAAATGAGTTCGTGGAAAACCTAAAGAAAAGTTTGGTTGTCGATTTCTTCTCTTTACGCTCAGAAATGTTGCGACTGAATTTGAGAAATGAATGACTCATTGGATTTGCTACTACTCTCACTATCCTTATGATGTGGAGGACAATATTTCTCCAGTAGATTGGTGAGCGAAAGATATTATCTGCTGAGATAATTCTGAAATATCTCAAAGTACTCCAACTCTGGATTTATATCTTCAATCAATCACTCTTAAAATTTGTGAAAACAATGGATGGCAGGAAATATTGTAGATTGAAAATTTAAAGATCAGTTTTAAAAGGGGATGGGTAAAACATACCTTCCATGATCAATGCTTGAATGAGTTGCTTTAAAGCTCTTATCTACTGTAGTAGCCTAAGGATTTTCATCTGG
>NW_027106031.1:6947-7338 GCF_000696795.3 Halyomorpha halys | reverse complement strand
ATAAGAAACCCGCACTAATTAGCAGGATTTGGTACCCAGAAAGTATCAGGAGGAACATATTACGCTTCTTATTTCCTAGAGGGTCATCCAGAGGTGCGTACTATGGCTATTTGCATTATTTAAATCAGGACAGATATGCTCTTTATTCCAATTCCTCACCAAGTGAAGTAAAAATTAATGGCAGGCCTTCACATGCCATCAACTGGGGCCAATAGATGTTTTATTAAGCGCAGATGTATTTTTATATGTATTATAGATGAGCTATCTACCCCGAAATGCCGTTAATGAATTTCTCAATGGTTTTAATACGGTTTTTGGTTGGATATCTGTTGGACTGATTTCCAATTGGTCGCCAGACTCATTTTGTTCTGGGATGCTTACAACAACTGAA
>NW_027106031.1:5826-6897 GCF_000696795.3 Halyomorpha halys | reverse complement strand
ATCTTTGAAATTCTTTTCACTTGTCGTAAACATCGCAGGACAATGTGAGTCTGGTGACCAATTGGAAATCATTCCAACTAATATCCAACCAAAAACCATATTAAAAGAGTTGAGAAATTCATTAACGGCATTTCGGGCTTCAGTGGATTGCACACCTCCAAATATATTTGCGCGTAATAAAAAATCTATTGGCCCCAGTTGATGGCATGTGTAGGTCTGTCATTAATTTAAGTTTTTAAATTTATTCTTCATTTTGTGGGGAATAGGAATAGAGGGCATATATGTCCTGATTTAATTTATGCAAATAACTATATCAGGCACATCTGGATAATCCTTACGGGAGCAAGAACCGTAATTTGGTCCTCCTAATACTGCCTGGTCACCAAATCCTACTAATTAGTGCGGGTTTCTTATTTTTGACAGTCTTAATTGCTGTGATGGTTATTAAGGCTCGTCAAGAATCGTAGTCAATAAGTATTTTTACTGGATAAAAGTTCGCAAAATTGTCCTTTATTCTTCATAGTATTGTTCCAAGAAAAACATTTAATATACCAGTAGGAGAATATAAAAATAATAGTTTTATCATTCAGAAGTGAGGAATCGTCACAACGAATGTTAGAGCATGGTTGTTGCTGGGGCTGCTGTGATGTTTGAGGAAGAACAGCACCTTTATCTGAGCAGCGCCTCGAGAGACATTTTGTTTTCGTGCATTTATATCATTCCTCGGCGTTTCATCGTTTATATCATTCCTCGGCGTTTCATCGTTTGTAAAATGAAGCAAGCTATGATTGACGGCGGTGGTGACAATGTTCGCATGAATGTTTTGAGGAGTAGTTAGCAGCAGACTGACCTCAACCAAAGCAAATTAAACGCTTTATTTTATATAATCTTTGTTTTGGGATTATTATCCGCAAAGTAGAGCAGTCAATTATATGATGTGATTCAGGACAAATATTATAATTTTCATTTGTGCTGGTCATAAGGACTTGTTTTGGCAATTTTCAGCACTTCATCTGTGCAAGAATTTATATGTATGGAAAAATAAGTCAAAGCAGTAGATTGGAGTTCCGC
>NW_027106031.1:0-596 GCF_000696795.3 Halyomorpha halys | reverse complement strand
GAAAGATTGACAAGAGATAAATCGAAGGCTGGATCACATCGAGATGTTTAAGAATTATCTCAGTAGATAATACACTCAACTTACCAATCCCCTGGGAAAATATTGACTTACACTTCATAAGATTTTTGAGGATAGTATATCCTTTAATATACATTATTCTACAAATCTTGTGTTCACCATGATACGCTGGACTCGCTTGGAACTGGTCACAATACCGAGATAAGAAATCTACGTCGCAATGTTATTAGTTGAGGGCCTAACCTCTACTAATAACACTTCCTACCTTGAAGGCCCTTCAAGAATTCCTTCTCCAATGGCGGGAAGCACCAGTATATCTATTCTAGACGGTTAAAGGTTGATTCAAATTACTATTCCACCATATGAAAACATTTGTAGGTAATATAATAGCTGGGTCGAAATCCAGGTCTTATCTAACATTCACTTATGTCACCATATTGGCTCTCAGTATAATGCAGCTGATGTGGCTTCTTGTGTTAATTATCCGTCTGGCCTTAATGACTTAACTATGTGGATCAAACCTGGTTGATAACGACTTTCTATCTCAGGACTGGCCTGTATCAGGAATCGACGTTCCT
>NW_027106030.1:0-1513 GCF_000696795.3 Halyomorpha halys | reverse complement strand
ATCTAAACCTAAGGGAGTAAACAATTTAAAAGTTACTCGCAGTTGATAAAAACGATTATTCAATTATTTTTTAAAAAATGGCAGTTCAAACAACCAATAGAAATATCGTTGTTCTTTTATCCGTCAGAAACATAATAAAGGCGACAAAAAATTCAATTGAATTTTACGCCATTTGGAATATCAAAGAGCTACTTTGAGATCAGAAACAACAGCCACTATGATAATGGTAAAATTTTTGACAAAGAGGTTCAATAGCCTCGGGCGTTTTGAAATACCGCTACATTGGCTCTCGATATATTCAGCAATCAAAGGTTTTTCTCTCATACAATAATTATTATTTTTTTTAAGGACTGTACAATAATTCAAACACATTCATCTTTGATCTCAATCAGGTCTCCATGACTGGTCAAAGCTATGGAATCGTTCTAAATTAAAAAGAGTGGGAGAGAAAAAATGAATAACGGAATACACATCATTTCATTTTATCAACAGTTTTTCCTTCCATTTTTTATTTTTGGGGTTTACAAAGGAAAGGGGTGGTTACCATTTACCATTCGACCCCATTCGTTCTGGGAAGATAAAAATATACAGTTTAAAAAGGCAATAATTCATGGTTGCGAGTGCTAGAATATTGAAAATATATTCCTTTGGACATTTACAAGTATTTTTATGATTTACACATAATCAGAAAATTATGTCTGAGGGAAAAGATCAAAACTGCACTATTTGGAAAACAATGAAATTCAATTAGTGATTACCAAATAATTGACTTTAATCCTCTTTTAGTACTATAATATTTAATTTTATTATTATTATTATTTATTCTGTAATTTTATACGCCTTTTGGCGTGTAGTGTAAATTTTTATTGTGTAAGTCAGTTATGTTTGTACTAGTAGGTTAAAATTTCTAACAAATAGTGTGCAATGATGAAGTATTGGAAACAGTGGACTTCTATACCTACCTTGGAACAGTTTTGTATAAATCTGGAAAAATAGACCAAGAAGTGTCCAATAGGATAAATAAAGAAAATATTATTTACTACCAGATATGCAATACTATTATGGGAAAGAGGGAGGTAGGTAAGGATATCAAGCTCCATATCATTAAAGCAATATATTTTCCGACACTATTATATGGCAAAGAAAGTTGGGTGACCCAAGACAAGCACATGAGCAGGATTACAGCTGCTAAAATTCGATTAATGCGAATAATATTGGGCAAAACTAGGATAAATAGGATAAGGAATGAAAGTATAAGAGAAGAACTTCAGATCCTCACAGAACACCTACAGATCCGATTGTATGGGCACGTCTGTAAATGGGGGAAGACTGAGTGCCAAAAAAATGTCTGGAGGCGAGGCCGACTGGTATGAGACCACGAGGCAGACCTAGAAGGAACTACATGGAACATATCCAACGACTAGGTCTGGAAAGAGGAAAATGAAGATGGTTACCATGGACCGAGATGTGTGAATCAAGTGGTTAGAGGCTCCTCCACGCTGAAAGGTTCTTA
>NW_027106029.1:0-6475 GCF_000696795.3 Halyomorpha halys | reverse complement strand
GCTAAATATGAGTCCTAATACAACATTATTTAAAGTAAAGTAAATGTGCTAAATATGAGTCCTAATACAACATTATTTGAAGTAAAGTAAATTTGATTGGAGAAGTTTGTCGGGGAGTGCGGTCAGAAAAGAACAACATAAATAAACAAAACCATATTTATTTATTTTATGCCGACGTTTCGACCTGAGTTTCAGGTCTTCATCAGGGCTATAGGACAAAAGAGATAACAACAACATTTAGAGTAACATACAATTGAAAAGGAATAGTATACAAACAAATTTAGAATTATACAAAACATTGAATTAAATCATAAATGATAAAAAATTGATAACTGATAATTGAATAGTACAAACTTTTAATTGATTGATATTCGTGGAATTGTATGGTAGTAAATCGAAAACAGTGACAGATGAAATATAATATCATGTAGGTAAGAAGATATGTTACGGTCAACTATCTACACCTCATTAAGGTAAATTTGCTAAATATGAGTCCTAATACATACGTACTACGTGTATGTTCAATAGTTGCCGAGATATAAATTAAAAAAAAAACAATAATACTCAAAGGAAGATAAACATCATAAACTACTTTATAGCGCATTAAACTAGCTTTAATTTGGGTGCTAATAGACATCTATACGTCAAATGGTTAATGTGATATAGTTTAGCCAAAATAAATTCACCAACTACTGATTTTTTTTTGTTCTTTATGAAACGTTGCTTTTTAAAAAACTGTATCTTGGAAACTATTGAACGTAAAGAGATATATTAGGGCTCATATTTTAGCAAAAATATACTACTTTAAATGATTTTATACATAAATGATTTTAAATATACTACTGATGTTTAAATATTAAATATTAAATATACTCATGATGTTTAAATGATTTTAAATATACTACTTTAAATGATGTTTAAATGATTTTCTAACGTTGTTAATTTTACAGATATGAAGATACGAATTAATTTTTTTTTTTAAATATCTTTATTGAAATTTACAACTGTATATTATATAATACATTCAGTAAATCTGATCTAAGTTAAATTGGAGTGTTACAGGCGTGTAGAGAAACTACCCATTGGTAGCACTCTAATGACATTTTACATTAACTGGTCTCGTAACCATCTTCTTTTCAGGCGCCTCGGAGGATTTTCAGGAATGGAAGAGGATGCAAGATTAGAAACTAGGGGGTTTGAGTGGTTAGAGAGTTTATAATGGAAGGAGTGATATCTGGTTCGGGCTAGATCGGTTACATAGGGAACATTAAGGTCTTTATGTATGATTTTATTTGTGACAAAATAAGGAACATTGAGGATTTTACAAAGGATTTTGGATTGTAAGGATTGGATACGAGAGCAATTCGAAGATTTAGTGGAGCCTCAAAGCTCAACTCCATATGTCCAGATTTGCCTTATTACAGTCATGTAAATCAGTTTTTCGTAATGAGTTGGAAGTTTAGAAAAGTGTGAGGATTCCAGGTTAATCGTTTGTCCAGATGTAGTCCAGCGTAGCGGATCTGTTCGACAGGGGTAAGAGTAACACCATTATGTGTAACTGTAGGGCAGTCGGTAGGTTTACGACGAAGGGTAAAGGTGATTTGATGGGATTTGTTGGAATTTATCTTAATCCTCCAATTACGACACGATTCTTCGAGGGCTATGATATGGGATTGGAGATTTTGGAATACAATTAATGGGTTATTATTCACCGCGAGCACACATGTGTCATCGGCATACGTGGTGAGGATAGTGTTAGGATTGATTGGAATGTCAGCTGTATAGACAGTATAGAGTATGGGATCGAGGATACTATCTTGAGGAACACCAGCGGACTGAGAATAGAGGGATGAATAGGAACCATTTTGGTTTACTTGGAATAATCTACCAATGAGAAAGGAACGAATGACGAATTAAAATTTAAATTAAATTATTAATTCAAAATTAATGATATGAATGATTTTTTTTAACCATGAAATAGCCGAAATTTTGTATTCCCTAACTATACTTGGCAGACTCATCAATTTTCAAACTCGTAATTATACTTAGTTTTTATTAAAATAATAAAAAATCAGGGTGAAAAAACGGACAATTGTCTCCTCCAGGGCACTTGGACTAACATCGTCACCTCTTGATTGCGGATAAAAGTTTGTACGGCACTGGATATATGTTATTGTTATCCAAACTTTAATTACCCTTCTTCTTAAAAGTATAGTGGTTATTGCATAGACTTTTTTGTGTAATGTCACTCCAAAAATAATTCAGTGGTGTCATATTTTATGAGAGTGACATTAACATGAAATGTAAACATTAAATTTTTTTTTTTAAATATTTATTTATTGCTATTTACAACTGTATAATAATACATTTAGTAAATCTGATCTAAGTTAAATTGGAGTGTTACAGGCGTGTAGAGAAACTACCCGTTGGTACCACTCTAATACATTAAATATGAGTGTTAATGTTTACATTTCATTTATAAAGTAGTTAGGGCACATATTAATGCATTTATTGTAATTCGAAATATACACTTCTAAAGAACCTTTTGGAAAGATCATTCATCATTATAGGTTATAGTACAGGTTACAAATAAAAAATTCATTTATATATATTTTAAAATATAATAATGAGATTGATTATGAAAATTCTTACATTGAAAAAACACTTATTATAATAATTTGACGATCGACAAGACAAAGTTATTAGCGAATTGAATATAAAACACAATTCAACTTCCAATTAGAACTAGAACGACACTATTAATTATTTGTATTTTTGATGACAAATAATATAATTGTATGAATTAAGAACAAATCTTTAAAGTTTTACATTCAGTTAAAGAAAGGGGATTCCCTAGTTTCCTCACAGAATAAGTAAGTAATGCAAAATTCGATAATTTTTAAAGATTTGAAAACTAAGCCAAGCCTGAAATAACACACTGGATGTTAATGTCTATATTTCATCAATTAAGCAGTGGCGTAGATATCAATTTATTAATTATAACCTAAATAATTCATAACAATGCTAATCTTAAAACATGAATATTTCCGAAGCGTTTACGCTCAAAGAAACACTTTCTTGTTTTGAAATCCTTAATTTAAATTTTCAGTTTGGACACTTAACCCTGAAACATCCTGTAGAAATAAAAACAGTAATAGGTATGAATGGTTTTTTTACTTGAAAATAAATAATCAAATTATAAATTATTTTATACTGTACAAAAATTAATTATCAAGAATTTATTTTAGTGTAGTAGAATGCACTAAAATAAATTCCATACTAATAAAATCATCAATTTTTCTTGAATAATCTCAAACAACTTGATCCTAAATATTGTGAAAAGCTTTTATAAATTAGAATAATAGGACTCAACATAGATCTTTATTTAAAAGCAGGCATACTTAATGCTGCTCTATCAGCCTTATCGTATGGAAAGATTATTTATCGCTGAGACAGACAGAAAATGGCGTGTCTATTGCGTTGGCACTGATATTTCAAACAAAATAGTTGTCTAGTTTGAAACGATTCCTTCTTATTTTAAATAAAATATTTGTTACTGGTGGACAAAACTAGCACCAACGCACTGTGGAACGAAACTTGTGAAGTTGGCCTCCATTCTCTAAATAATTTTTTTTTTTTTTTTAATTCTAGTAGTTTCCCTAAGAGTTCTAGAGTTCTCCATTATTTACAGAAATAGCCTCTGTTGTTTAATAAATGAAAAATACCATTCTAAGATACGGGAGGCTAACTTTGACGTTTTGAGCAACTTTGACACTCTATAACATTTTTGCTATTAACTAGAATATTGATTATAAAGAATAATTGTTAGAACACTTAGAAGGAAAAACAGAACTCTAAAATAACTTTTTTTCTCCAAAAAGTTTTGATTCAAAATAGTCATACTGAGAGGAGGTGAATATTAAAAATTCTTCGAGTTATAGTAGTCCCCCTAAGATTTCTAGAGTTCACTATAATATTAAGAAATATTTATATTGTTTAAAGGCACGAAAACTACCATTTAAAAATACGCACGGACTGTACAAATTTGGCAAAAACCCTATAACTCTTTTCTTATAAACTTTAACACTTTGATAATTAAGGATAATTTTTAGAACTATTAAGGGGGCTACCAGACTTTGAAGAATTTTTAATTTTCACCACCTGCCAAATTTGGTTAAAAGCCGCACGTATTTTAAATGATTTTTCGTCATTTGTAATTTTAGTGCCACCTTGGAGCAGTGGAAAATTTAAAAATTCTGAAGTCCAACTTGTTATTTATTACTGCTTTAATTAGATCATAGCTGGAAAGTGGAGTGGAAGTCAGGCCTATTCTAACGTTTGGCATCCTTGTAAAAGTCAGTTTATAAGATCATCTATATACATAACATAACAATAATATTAGAGTGGAAGAAATATGTTCATTTTAATAAGATGAATGTAAATGTAATAATGATAAATAAATAAGTCATATTAATGTAAATTTTCTATTAAACAGACTTTTATTATGAAGAATAATACATATATTATTTTTAATTGCAATCAAGAACAATAAATTATCATATTTTTATATAAAGTAACCTTGGAAAGGATAATAATTAAAACTTAATAACCATTAAGGTAGTCATTTCCATTTCATTCCATATTCCCCGAGGCAAACATCCAGATGAGGCCTCTGCCAAGTAAGAAAGCTTTTTTATTTTTTAACCAAATTCAAAAATTTCGTACTAACAATGTACATCTGCTTTAAAAAGTAATTTATGATATTTATTATATTGAGAAAGAGTAAAGTAAATTTTAATTCTTTTTTATCATTAATTTTTGAAATAATACATTTTTACTGTACACCAAGAAGTATTTGAAGTTTTTGTCCAACTATTTTGTCAATAGCCAATAGGAAACAATATATACCGCTTGAAAATCTGAGAATAAAAGAATTAAAAAAAACACTCAATTTTTTGTTCCATAATAATAATCTGATGAAAAAGACCTATTTTTCCAGATAAAGAGTAAACTAAATTTTATTTCTTTTTTGATCATTAATTTTTGAAAGAATAAATTTTTACTATACACCAAAAAGTATCGAAGTTTTTGTCCAACTAATTTGTCAATAGCCAACAGGACACACAATAGGGGTATTCATGATGTTGTGTTAAATGTAAAATGTTTTACCATGTTAAATGTTATAAGTATAGTATTGTGAACAACCCTATTTAAAGTCATGGTAAATGCTAAGAGCTCCTAGTGGATTTTTTGAACAACTTCTTTTATAACCTTTCCTTCTAAAACTCCTTGTTATTGTTTAATTCTACGATTTGCTTAAAGTAATTTATTACAACATGCCTAAAGTGGAAGTTGTGTGAAAGTTTGTTCACTGAATGCCTTTTGATCTTCTAACTTGCGAGGAAAAGAATTAAGATGAGCTAATTGGCAACTGTCATTACATCATTATTATTGCCACCCATTACTTTATTAGTTATATAGACATCAAAAACAATACTAACATAATCAAAACACACTACAACAAAAACTACGAGCAAGTAACCTAACACGACAGCCAATAAAATGATGACGAGCTCAGCTGGTCTGTTATGTGACGTTATTTTCCATTAAACAGACTCTCAACCAGTTATATGTTATATCGTTTTAACATGGTTTAACACGTTAAATTTTTTTTAAATATTTATTTATTGTTATTTACAACTGTACATTATGATACATTTAGTAAATCTGATCTAAGTTAAATTGGAGTGTTACAGGCGTGTAGAGAAACTACCCACTGCTAGTTCTCTAATGACACTTTACATTAGCTGGTCTCGTGACCATCTTCTTTTCAGACGCCTCGGAAGATTGTCAGGAATGGAAGAGGATGCAAGGTTAGAAACTAGGGGGTTTGAGTGGTTAGGGAATTTATAATGGAAGGAGTGGGGGACATAGGGAACATTAATGTCTTTATGTATGATTTTATTTGTGACAAAGTAAGAAGTATTCCTTAATACTTTAAGGATTTTGGATTGTAAGGATTGAATACGAGAGGAATTCGAAGGTTTAGTGGAGCCCCAAAGCTCAACTCCATATGTCCAGATTGGCCTTATTATGGCTGTAAACCAGTTTTTCGTAATGAGTTGGAAGTTTAGACCATTTGTCTAGTAAGTGCTGTAATAGTCGAAATCGACGTGCAGTTTCCTGTCTTTTCAGACTTGTGTGAGGATTACAGATTAATCGTTTGTCCAAATGTAGTCCAAGGTCGCGGATCTGTTCGACAGGGGTAAGAGTAACATCATTAAATGAAACTGTAGGGCAGTCAGTAGGTTTACGACGAAGAGTAAAGGTGATTTGATGGGATTTGTTGGAATTTATCTTAATCTTCCAATTACGACACCATTCTTCGAGGGCTTTGATATAGGATTGGAGATTTTCAGGAGAACAACCTGAATTGATAGCGTAAAGTGTGCTATGGTCTGGTGTGCAGTACTAA
>NW_027106028.1:7461-8284 GCF_000696795.3 Halyomorpha halys | reverse complement strand
CAACTTAATATTTTGCTTCTTTATCTAATATTATGGTTACATATTTGATTTGTTACATACATTTTCTTTCTCTCAATTTTTTTTTCTTTCCATAAAAAAATTTTATTTTAAATTATTAATAAACTAAAACATTCATATTCCTTTGCATTATATAACTTCAATTTTTATTTTATTTCATTAATTATGTTATTTTGCTTAATTATTCAATTAACTATATATACAATTTATTTTCCAGTTCTTTTATCAATTTAATTTTATTAATTCCATTTTGTGCAATTGTTTACTGTATGTCATTCTGTTTATATTTGCTTTTTTATTTTCTGTATGTATGTTCATTGGTTCTTATCTTGTTCTGTTCTTATCCCCGATGAAGTCTAAAAATTCTGACAGAAACGTTGGCACGATTAAAAAAGTTATTTCAACTTATTAGCTTGGAGATTATTCATTGTATTATTTATTTATTTTAATTTGTGGACTTGTGGATTTGTGTGTTTTAACTTATTTATTTATTAAATTATTTTATTTTATTAGTACTATTGTTTATTTATTGAGTTTTTAACTTATTTATCCATTCAAGTGTTTCTTGTAACCGGCTTTTTATTATATTTTCCTCTGAATCTATGTATTAGTCTTGTTCTCGTAAAATGTATTTGTTTGTTTGTTTTTTGGTAAACCGATCTACTGCTGTGACTATTATTAATGGTCTGATCTCAGATTGCCGTCTAATAGTGAATTTGTTTAGCGGGTCACTGGAGAGGATCTAGGAGGATGAATTCGGGAGAGTGAATTTGTTGATCGGGTGAATTAAAAATTGTGAAATGGT
>NW_027106028.1:4758-5160 GCF_000696795.3 Halyomorpha halys | reverse complement strand
GTGAACCATTATCATGCCACTCTTGCCATCCAATATCTTTTATTCATGAAATAACATCTTTGCATATTGATGATGTTACGACTTGGCCTGTCTTTGTAGTTTCGAGTCTGCCTTTTCATTCCCAGTGATCCCACAATGACCAGCCATAAAAACAAGACCCTACAACCCATGTTACTCAAAGGTTTCAAAATAAATTAAAATAAGATGTACAATTTTAATTTCTTTTTGTTCATTTTTATATTATTTTCATTCCTCGTATTTTACAAAATTCTTAACCCTACTGTAGTTTACTTTTTTGTATTTCGCTATCTACCCATTAATAGAACTCCAATAACATTTCTAGAGGAGAAGATCCCGTAGCCTTCTTTTCAGACGCCTAGGAGCATTATTAGGTAATGAAGG
>NW_027106028.1:0-823 GCF_000696795.3 Halyomorpha halys | reverse complement strand
GTCGACGCAAGCTGCTCCACTCCGATAGGTCCGAGGAAGAGTGCTGCCGAGATGTTTAGGTCGCAGCTCTTGTAGCTAAATACACCGCTGTAATGATCCAAAGCTGGTGTAGTGGCTCATCGATGGTCCAAACATCCATAAGTCGTATTAATGTATTAGGCAAGCCGACAAAATGAACGCAGACAGGGCTGGTTACACACGTCCATGGCCACTAATTAATCGGAACTCATATTAAATTCGAAACACAGAAAAGGTCTGGTTCCGAACTGTAATGACGGTTAATTCACTAAAAATGTCCAAACTATTAAATTATAAGGGCAGACAGGGCTGCTTAGACGCTATCATGGCCACTAATTAGCCGGAACTGCTATAAAAAAACTAAGATGGTCGGTCCGTTGCTAGGTGACGCCTTAGCAACAATTATCATCCCCAAGCAACTGTCTCTATTACTCATTATAACACACAAATATAATTACATTTTTTTCTTTTCAAAGAACTAAGTCCAATTAAATTAATATAAATAAAAATAAACGTTATTAAATTAAACACTAAGACTAACTAAATATTATTTACAAGGTAATTATATATTATGGCTTTAACAGGTGTACAATTATTATTTTCTGGCTCAAATAAAAATAGTACACCCATTTACTATTTGAATTTTATTTGACCGCACCCGGGCCATATTATCAGCAATCTTCCAATATATATTTTTTATTTATTGTAAAAACTATAAAATAAATTATAACAATTCTGGTGCAGTGAGGGCATCACGCAACTTTCACTAATAATAACCATTCTACTTCGAGTTGAACTTTTTTTT
>NW_027106027.1:4797-5114 GCF_000696795.3 Halyomorpha halys | reverse complement strand
GTCATGGGTTTACGTCGAAGGGTAAATGTGATTTGGTGGGATTTATTGGAATTTATTTTAATCCTCCAGTTTTGGCACCATTCTTCAAGGGTGTTGATGTGGGATTGGAGGGTTTGGGATACGGAGAGAGAGTAAGGATCATTGTTCACTGACAATAGACATGTGTCATCGGCATACGTGGTGAGGATATTGTTAGGATGGGTTAGAATGTCAGCTAACCGGATAATGAGGAAGTATGTAGGGGGTAGGAATTTACGGTTCTTGTATAGCAGTCCTGGGTGCCAGACTCGATCAAAAGCCTGTTCTACATCAAGAAA
>NW_027106027.1:0-917 GCF_000696795.3 Halyomorpha halys | reverse complement strand
ATATGTGAGTTAAAAAATTATTAATTAACCTTGTAATTTGAGGACATTACAGTAGTATTAAATAAAAACAATTTGAAACAATGTAATTACATTCTTATTAATAATGCTACTTACAACTATATATTAAACATCATTATAAAAAGAATTTATGCCTTCTTCTTCTTTAGTGTTTTGTTACCAGATTGGCCTAGAGGTAGAAAGGCCGTCGTAGTAATGTTGACTGCCATAGTTGGCCGACATTACTATGTATGGTTACTTCAACAGTTGATAATGAGGGCTATAGTCTCGTGCAAAGGCATCCCACACTATTTATAATATTACAATTATGAATAATTAAGATGAATTTTAAAAACAAATAAATAAAAATAACAGTAATGATATTTTTTTTAAAATAAATAATTTAATTTCTATCCATTTTAGTCTCAACACATTTTATTTTTATTTTAAGTCCGACGTTTCGGCAAATCCGGCCATCCTCTGGGACAATCTACTTAATACAATTTTGGAATTATATAATTTAAAAACTCAACTCCATGCAGGCTATTCTGCCCAGGTCAAAACAACAATTTCTAATTAGTCAATATTCATATTAAAACCAAAGTGTTGTGATAAAGTTTTAACAAATAGTGACTGTGATAAATGATTTTAATTTTGGTTTTAATGTGAATATTGACTAATTAGAAATTGTTGTTTTGACCTGGGCAGAATAGCCTGCATGGAGTTGAGTTTTTAAATCATATAGTTTCAAAATCGTATTAAGTAGATTGTCCCTGAGGATGGCCGGATTTATAAGAAAAATAAAATGTGTTGAGACTAAAATGGATAGAAATTAAATTATTTATTCAAAAAAAATTTACCAGTCTCAATAAAGTGTTTAAGATTATAAATTAAGTAATGATAATAAATAAGAATAGAAT
>NW_027106026.1:276163-277451 GCF_000696795.3 Halyomorpha halys | reverse complement strand
AGTCCAAGGACAAGTGGTTAAGACTGGTTCTAGGCTAGGGTCCAAAGTCCAAAAAGGCTCATTTACTGGACCAGAACCGGCTTATTATCCCTACTACAATCAACTATAGCCAGTAAACAATAGCTATACAGTACTCGTAAACTCCATCATATATACAAGAAAAACACATATATCAATAGAACATATATAAAATTGCCTAAAGTTAATCCAATATACATAAATTAAACTTAAAAATAAAACGAAAAGAACGAGAAGAACTCTTCGTTCAATTACATGAAAAAGACTATATTTACAAAAAATATGAAATTTATACATACAAAATTAACAAAGAAACTAGAAATAAAAACAAAAAAATAATAAAATAAAATAAATATATTTATTGTATTCACGTGTAGTCTAATCTCCTTGTGGAGATATGAGGAAACTATGTTGTGATTGCTGGAAGTTTTGACTGTTCAATGTGGACAGTTCTCCTCTTTGTAGGCCCTTTGACGCTTTCTATTGTAACGATATTATGTTCTCGAATGATGATCATTCTAAATGGGCCCTCATACCTCTGCATCTCCTTCCCGCTATTAGTCCCCACTTTCCTATATACCACTATCCCAATATTTATTCTTACCATCTGGTCTCTGACATTCAAGTTATGTTACTCTTCTACTTTTTCCCTGCAAATCCTGTCCCTGACTTTTGCCTACAACTTTTACCGGCCATTTCATCTTGTCCCGGCAAAGCAGTACGGTACTCCCGTGACGTCCCCTCATCCCAAAAAGAATTTCGAAAGGGGCGAACCCCGTGATTATGTGTATGGAGTGGATGTATACTGCAACTGCCCGTTCCATCGCGTCATCAGGCTCTAGTCCTCTTTCTACCTGGTACACTCGTAGGTGGTCACTTAGAGTGCTATGAAGCCTCTCTATCCTCCGCGGCTCTTTGGATGTTGAGGAGTGTTGAGATGCCACACCACTTCCAATATTCTCATTTCCTCTCTTATGGTTGCGTTGTCAAATTCTCTCCCACTGTCGGAAGAAATTCTGTCGGAGATGTCATAAAATTGAAACGATGTCCGAAGGGCTCGTAAAACTACCTCCGCTGATCTGTCCTGCACCGGGTATACCATGACCACCTTACTGAATATATTAATAATTGTGACCCACTTATAGCCATTCCAGGTGAAAGAATCCACCCATCACTGAGCAGGGCATTCGCGGTATGGGTCTCTTCTTGAGCTGCACAGGGTGGGTGTCGATCGTATTTCGTTAGCCTAAAAAAGAGAAAGGGGAGGGAG
>NW_027106026.1:264162-270112 GCF_000696795.3 Halyomorpha halys | reverse complement strand
GTAACTCCCCCCACCAGGTTACGAACAATCCTCGTAGACTCAATTATGTACTATAGGAAAAAAAAACTATATACAAATAAATTACAATACAGTAAGAATTAAAAAACAATAACAATAATGAAAAAAAAAAAACAGCTCTAAATGTAAAGGAAGGAAAAGAAAAAAAATACAATCTACATATTCATTGATATTTACAATCACAATTTGTTATTAAGTCCCTGAATTCAACAGAAAAAAAATTACAATATTACTCTCCGGAAGGGAGGTGAGGGCTCTCCAGACTGTTGTCACACCTCTTTTGCAGGAAGCTTTAACTGTTCTATATGAACCGTTCTACGCTTTCTTCGTTCTTTTATACTTTCTATGGTGACAACGTTATGCTCTCAATGCTGACCACTCTGAATGGGTCTTTGTACCTCTACAGCTCTTTCTACCTATTAGTTCCCACTTTCCGGAACATCACTCCATGGCTGTATATCGGTAATTCCTACGACTTCCCCGCAACCCAAAAATAATCACGTATGGGGAAAACCCGGTGACCGAGTGTATGGAATGATTGTATGCCACGATTGCTCGTTCCATCGCTTAATCCGGCTCTAGCCCCTTTTCCAACTGATACACCCCCAGATGGTCACGGAGATTGCTGTGGAGCCTTTCAATTCCTCCTCTGCTCTTTGGATGTCTCATGGTGTTAATGTGCCACACTACCTCCCTACCTCCATGACATTCATTTCTTCCCAGACGCCTGAGTTTTCAAACTCCCTTCTACTGTCTGATGAGATTCTATCTGGTACGCCGTAAAACTGGAACCATGTTCGTAGGGCTCTTAGCACTGCTTCTGTCGACCTCTCTTTCACTGGGTACGCCATAGCTAATTTTCTAAAGACGTTGACCACTGTGACCCACTAGTATCCCTTCCATGTTAACAAATCTACCTGAGGATCACTGAGCGGTGTTTATGCAGTGAGCGTCTCTTCCTATGTCGCTTGTGGTGGGTGTATATCGTATTTCGCCCTGAGGCATACGCCACAGCACCAATGGTTTTTTGAATAGTGCGCTTCATACCCCACCACAAGTATCGACGGCGGAATGCCTCTAAAGTTTCGTTCAGTCCTCTATGGTTTGTCTTTCCCTGGTGACATACGAGTATCACCTTTCTTTGGCGCTCCACGTCACGGATAGTCTCCATCATCATACAGCGTATGAACATCCGGTCGACCCTAATCTGTCCCATCCGGCAAAGTTGCCGAATCTTCTCCCAAACCACTCTATTGCCTTCGTATAGATGATGAGTTTGTCCGGCCTTCGAAGCATCTTCCAGGGCTTTGCATATCTGGTCATCTCTAACAAAGGGTTTTGACCAGATAGTCACGATGCTGCTGCTGTCGTATTTGCCATGCTCGATCTTCAATTTCCCCGAGGTACTTGTTTCTCGTTAATAATCTCATCAATATTTTCCATCTCAGGTGGTCTTTCCACAGTCGAGTCTTCATCTTCAATCATATCCCCTCGTTTTCCCGATTCTTGTGTGCCTGGTTGTTGTTCCTCTTCCGGTGTCCACTCTCTCATGGACATCCCCAGATGATTCTCCCTGATTATCTTCAATTGCGTTGACCATTATTGCCCTGGAGAGTCAGTCTGCAACCATGTTGTCTTTACCGGGTTTATATACCATGTCCATATTATATTGACTTAGGATCTGCTTCCATCTGGTGATACGCGCTGTAGACTCTTTCCACTTCCCTACCCAATGCAATGTTCTATGGTCAGTAAGGAACCTAAAACGCCATCTGAAAAAATAGGGCCGGTAATTAGAACTACCCACCCAATCCCAACAAGTTCCCGTTGCTGTAGGCGCTGTATCGGGCTTCTGGTTCTGTAAGACCCCGACTAGCGTGTGCTACAGGACGCTCTCCCTCTTCTGTTTCCTGTGCCAACACCACCCCGAGAACATACTCACTTGCATCAGTTGTGAGCGTAAATGGTTTTTCCCGAAATCGGGGAATGCAAGAACTGGTTCCCGTTGTAGCTGCTCAATGTATTTTCGGACATTATGGGCCATGTTTGGCGTCAATACTATCGTTCCCCCTTTTTTTAACAAATTATTGAGTGGCACAAGATACGTCGCTATGTCCGGAACAAACCTTATGTAGTAATTTAATTCCCCCAGCAATCGCCGTATTCCTTTTACGTCTGTTGGTACTCCCATACTTTGTAGGGCCGACACCTTCTGGATGTCTTGTCTCACACCTTTCTTGGAGATAGTATGTCCAAAAAAAATTAATCTGGTTATGCCCTATCATGGACTTTTCTCGGGATAGCTTGAGTCCAAATTCTCTTATCCGCTGACATTCCTTAAATCGTCCACGTGATCCTTTTCTGATCTACTAAAGAATAGAAAGTCATCCATATAGACATGGGAAACTGCTTCATCCAATCCTCTTAAGAATTCTAATAAATAGACAATCCCAAAGACGCATAAACATGAGGAAATTTGAAATTCCCACAGCTCAGTATTTCTTTTTTAAATCCCTGTGATATAAAATTGATATACAAGAGCGTATTCCAACGGAGTATATACATTTGAAATCCAAGCCGGTAAATTATGGTTCCAGCTTTGTTGTAATTGACAGCTCGCACGTGATGAATGATGTTATAGAACAAGCTATGATAAAAATAGTTTATCTGCCACTGGCCGCAATCTTCTAATCATATAAATAGCCTTGCTTAGCTCGGTAGAGATTGGCACAACGTCATTAAACTAGGGCAATGATAATTAGCATCTCAGGGCTTTCCAACAAAACTTATATCGGAAAAAGAAAATGATTGTCATAAGATCCTCCAATCATCAAGTTTCTTTTCATCAGATAGAATGCTTCAGTTACGTAAAGTAATTATTATATAATTCAGGAATTGTAATGGTATTCCTTCATATTTGCAAGAAAAAGTTTCAAAACAAAGTTATTAATCGAGAAAATATTATTAATTTTAATTAACTATTTTTTTTTATATAAAGTTTTAACCGAGTTCATTTTCCTGTTTTACCCTAAATTTCCTAAATACTGAATTTCCACATGAACGTTAACCCAATCTATATCAAGTGTTCTACAATAGGTTCAACATTTTTAATTGTTTTTGTCTATTTCTTATGTTGATTCCTCCACGTTTCTAGAGAGAAAACTAGTTAGGGAATGTCTTTGTTTCTCTAATTTATGTGTTTTAATGTTTTAATTAGTCTAATCACTTTTTCGGATATTAAGGGCCGATTTCAGAATTATCAGATTTTGCGGTTTCACCAATAGATCAAAAACTACGTTTCATAAAACAATGAAACAAATAAACTCCAACTATAGAATAGTTTCATTCTGGAATTCTCCAACGTATGAATTATTAAAATATCTAGCTGATATATTAAAACATATTTCCTATTACTAATAAATATAATGTTAAAGACTCATTTGAATTTCAAAAAAATCACTGACACTAAAATTCCACAAGGGTACAAACTTGTTTCATTAGACCCATTGTCACTGTTTACTTATACACACATCCCAACAATAAAATTTATTATTCAAAACGAATAGAACAAACTTGAAACACACACAAATGTTCCCAAAACACAATTTATGAAAATAATGTCATAATGTACTGATACAAGATATTTTGAATTTAATGATAAATTCTATATCCAAAAATTCGGATGCCCCATGGGATCTCCTATTTCCCCGATTTTAGCAGATATATACATAGAAGATTTTTTTGATAATGTAATACCTACAATACCGTTACATATCGTTCATATACACATTTTTTGATAGCATCATAACCGCTATTCCAACTAAGAATAATGAAAAAGAAATTTTTGAGGGAATTTACTTCCAGATTACATTTTACTATATAATTTGAAATAGAAAATAAAATACCATAAGTAAACGTACTTTTAATAAGAAAATCTAAAGGGGATACATACACTATACCAGCCAATGTCCAAAAAGATACAAAATTAACACTGCTATTTAATTTAATAAACCGGGTGCGAAATTTAACTTCCCCTAAACACCAAAAAACAATAGAAAACAAAGTTGTAGATCTCCTATTAAATGGGTACCCACATAAACTAGTCTGTAAATTACTAAAGATACACAAGCATTGACACAACCACAACTCCATGAAACCAACAGCAAAAGATACTCCACAATCCCATATATACCCACACTTTCAGAGAGAATATAAAAAACTCTAAAGAATAACTAAGATAAAAACTATTACACCATTACATACAAAAACACGGCCTCTTTATCTAAACTTTACACCAATACAAAAGACAAGGATAAAATAGCACTACAATCTAATATAGAGTATGAAATCCCCTGTGAGGAAATTTCATAGCTTGGAACTTCAGAACAGTATCTAAAAAGATGGGTGTGTCAAAACAAATATTTGTATACCTCAAATATTTGTGTACCTCAAATATTAGTGTACCACAAATACAACTCTATAACAAACCTCTATAACGAACAACCCCAACAAACCTGGTCCAAGAGCTCTCACTACACATTTTAGATAAACGGGAAATAAATTTAAATATGATTCACCAAAAATCACACAGAAACAAACAACTTCATGCGAAATTTAAAAGAAATGATCCCAATTGAAAAACATAAGAATCAAGTCATTAATAAAAAATCAGATGTGCAAAATTTAAATTCATGTTATTCTAATCTAATAAATACATAAAGACGCAAATAACAACATAAAATAGAAACAGACAAAATATCAACAAGAGACCGACTACCTACTGAGAAATAACCAAAAAAAAAAAAAAAAAAACGGTGCACGTAGGAAAACCTAAACATACCTTACCTTCAGTTTAATTCTTCAAATTTAAACATGGTAGCATCATAATGTAGAACATACTGCAGTTAAGATTTGTAAGTAATGCTTGTCATCAAACACCATTTTGATTGTAATAATTATTAGTCAGAGATTGCACTATGTACTTGTAGTTTTGTGACAATTATTTGAAGAGAGTGTATGTTCTAAAAAACTGTGTTTTTCTCATTGTGAGGTATGAATATGCAAACAATAAAGTTGCCAAACCTCGTCAAAAGATGTATTATTACAAAGCTGTATTATTTACTGATCCTCAAGACCTACCAATATATATGTATATATAAGTTACGGACTGTCAGCTGACAGGTCCATATCAGCTGATCGAGAACAGCTGACCGATTGTATATATATAGACGGACAGGCTCCGCAAATAGATCAGTATTTTACAGCAGTTCAAGCGAGTTAGATCTTTTTCCTTCTTCTATTTTTTTGACATTGTGCTTTCGCCAATACTTAACTTATATATATATATATATATACACATGTTTGATCAGCTGAGCGATTCAATCATCTGACGGCCACTGTCAGCTGATATCTCACTGAAGCCGTAACGTAAAAAAAAAAATACTTCTCTCTGAATTATGACTGAAAAGGCATTTGGAGGAGGACAGTGGGCCCCAGAAGAGGACATATTTATGATGATTAGGAAGACAAAGAAACCGAGACAGGCTGATAGGCAGTATGCCGCGAATCTCCTGCCAAGCTACAATAGAATCGCCGATAAACTCAGCGAAATGATGGAGACAATTTAGGTACAGGGTCGGATGTAATTCCTATCCAATGCACTAAAGCTTCAGTTGGCAAAAGAGCTTGGCAAGAAGGACGGAATGCTAAGAGAACGGTCCTTTGTTGAGGGGGCTCAGGAACTTATAGACACAAGCGCCCGGAATCAAGAATGAATGTGGAAGAACCAGGATGGAGAAGGATTACGTACAATCGGCCAAGGACTGCCCCACCACCCTTGAGAAGAAGATAGTACAGGTATAGCGGTCGGGAGAAAACGTTGAACCGGAACAGAAGATCAGCAGAAGCAAAACCATGAACCAGCACCCCCCCC
>NW_027106026.1:260713-264022 GCF_000696795.3 Halyomorpha halys | reverse complement strand
CCCCCCGAGGAGACCGCAAGTTTCATTGTTGCGGCAAAAGTGGGCACCTGTTGGTCCAATGTCCCTGAACTCGGTGTTTCGAGTGTGGAAACGAAGGTCACATCACCCAGCAGTGTCCATACATATATCGAAGAAGGACAATGGCGAGCCAATGGAGGTCAATGCCCAATAAATCTGGAGGTAGAGACTGATCGGATCGTCAATTAAGTCGACGGAAGTTTTAGGAGTTTCAGAAACTTAAGACGAAGAGGATGAACAAAGGAATGGTCGTGAGCAAAGGTTCCAAGGAAGCGCATGGAGGCGAGGATTAGGAGAATGGAATGCACGTCGTGAGATCTGAGGAGGATGTAAGCAGAGGGGTAACCACACATTGAGAAACTCCCACCTGAAAGCAAAGCTGGGCGAGCTTTCTATAATCCAAGTAAACGGAGGAGTAAGCTGTCTGGTGGATACAGGCTATTAAAACACCATTGCTTGTTGAGAAGTATTAGAGAAGGGAGGGGAGGCACTCCAAGTAACGGTTTGCCAATCTAAATTAATCACTCTGGCTGGGCCATCCAGTGTAGAGGAGGAGATAAAGATTGGACTAGGTAAGTAGGGAGCTAAGGGTAACATTTCAACTTATGTAGTGAGTAGGATGCCCAGGGATTATTAGGTGATCATTTAGTGATCTTTTAGAGAATGTGAGGGCTAGAATAAAGAATAGTAATGGGAAATGGAATATTAGAATTGGAAGAAGGAAGCATAGATGCCAACAAACTATAGCAGACGGGAAGGCGCGAGTAGGGGCAGTAACACAGGCGGAGAATCGGAAGGACTTTTTTTTAATGAAGGAGATGTATTGGGTGCAGGAAGGACTGTACATGAGAATCCGCGAAAACAAGAAAGAGTGACGTATGATAAAGAACGAAGATAACCTCAGGCGTTCAGGAAGCACATCAGAGAGGAAGTCGAAAACTTAAGAAGACGAGGAATCATTGTAGATAGTACCTCATCTTATAATAGTCCATTGTTGGCGGTGCGGAAAAACCTACGCCAGGGAAGAACGGGGAGAAATATACGCTGGTCATCGATTATTTGATGTTCAACGATAATACCGTCGATGAAAAGTATCCGATACTAAGGTTTGAGGACATCCTGGACAGACTAGGGGGAGCTAAAATCTTCAGTACCTTGAACTTTAAAGCAGGGTATCACCAGATTCGTATGCACCCAGAGGACTAATACAAAACGGCTTTTACTTTTGAAAGAGAGCACCATGAATTTACGAGGATGATGTTTGGTCTGAAGAACGCTCCTATTACATTTCAAAGATTGATGGACGAATTTTTGAGAGGCATAGATGAATCAATATGCCAGATTTACATGGATGACTTACTGGTGTTTTGTGAATTTGTTACTGATCATATGAAACATTTAAAGAGCATTTTCCAGAGGATGCGAGAATTTGGGCTAAAACTCAAAAGAAGTCATTGCTGGGACAAAAAAGAATACATTTTCTAGGACACGGAAGGGTAGTGTTATAGTAATGACACCGGCTATTAAATACAATATACGAAAATGTATAGATCAGTTGCAGAAGGAACCAGTGCTAGCGTTTCCTGACTTCCAAAAGCAAATCACGCTCACAACAGACGCTAGTGAGTACGCGCTAGGAGCAGTGCTGTCACAGGAACGCAAGGAAAGAGAGCGTCCCGTGGCCTACGCTAGTAGATGTCTCACAGAGGCAGAAGCACGTTACAGTGCCTTGGAACTTAGAATAGTACGCTCAATAGAGCATTTCCGACCCTACTTGTTCGGGAGACCATTTAGGACCACAGGCCCCTGCAATGGGTGGGAAAGCTCAAAGAATCGTCGACGAGAATTATAAGTTGGAAGGAACTGTTGAGCCAGTACAATATGGAAATCACGTACAAACCTTGTACCGAAAAAATTGTAGCAGATTAGCTATCGCGAGCGATCATGTTAAACACTGTAGATGATGACCGAGGGGGGACGTGTGGTGTTGGAAGGGAGTTTTTGAGAGAGTGGACCCCGGAAGAAGAACAGCTGTTCACTGGAGAACAGAAAATGGAGAAGACATCAGCAGAAGAAAGTTCAAACGACGAAAGACCAATGGAAATGGAAGTTCTTGAGGAGGCCATTAATGACAAGAGACGGAAGATAATTAGGAAGACTAAAACCACGTGGTTGCTGAAGAGGGAACATAGCAAGTATGGCGGTAGTTCCATTACGATCTGGTCTCAACCGAGTGTTAAAGAGGTACAAATCTGCAAAGCGCTGAAAGAAGCAACTAACGCCGGCAAGATCAAACATTTATATGTTGGAAACGCGAGTTTGGAAAAAGATCCAGTGGCTATGGAGAACGGAAAATATCGGAGTAGATAGATCCTTTATTTGATGGACATCGATGTGATAGAAGTGTTCTAGCTAGAAAGGGGAATGAAACCTAATGACGCGATGGAACGGGCAGTTGTAGCATACAACTCCATACACACAGTTACGGACTTTACCGGGCTTACCCCTTTCGAAATTCTTTTTGGGATGTGGGGGCGTCGACGGGACTACCGTGATACTTTGCCCGGAGAGGATGAAATAGTTGTGAGCCAAAGTTAGGGACAGGATTTGCTGGGAAAAAAGAAGAAGGGTGGTCCAACATAACTTGAATGTCCGAGACCTGGTGAGTAAAATAAATATTGGGACGGTGGTATATAGGAAAGTGGGAACTAATACAGGGAAAGAGCTGCAGAAGTATGAGGCCCCATTCAGAGTAATCGTCATTAGAGAACACAATATTGTTACAATAGAAAGTTTTAAAGAGCCTAGAAAGAGGTTAGAGAACTGTCTACTACATAACAAATACACAAAATGCATTTTTTATTTATTTTTTCTAGTTTGTTTGTTAATTTATATTTTATATATATATATAAGTTATGGTTGGACAAGGCCTGTATACAACACTAATCCTAACTCCCCATGTAAATAAACCTCAATAATGTCTATAGCATCACAGAGATAATAAACCAGTATCTTTCTAGTAAGCGTGCAGTTTAATTCTGTTCCCTCTTTCTCTTTTTCTTCGAGCCATTCAGTCCAAGTGCTCGTAAGTGGTGCCGAAACCCAGTATTCCGATTGGATATTTTTCACTGAATGAAGATTTTTTTTTCTCTTATTCTAAATCTTAATTTGTTTTTTTAAATCAAAATCATTTTTATAAAAAACTTCACCGATTGAACATATTTTTTTTAACTGTTCTCGCATCCGTGATTTTTTTTTTCTTTCACCTCGCTCATCTTTTATTTTACTTCG
>NW_027106026.1:260365-260663 GCF_000696795.3 Halyomorpha halys | reverse complement strand
AGATACTGTTAAATGAAGTGTAACATATGTTAAAATAAAATATTTTCTCAGTAAAAAAAGTATATCAATCTAAAAATTATCTTTTGGATAAAAGAAAGCATTAGTGCAGCATTTAAACTTTAATAAAAAATTACAGAGTGCCCACGATTTACATAAAACACCAATAAGTTCAACTAATACTTACAAACTTCTGTTGCTGAGACCGATAATTATTATCTGTTTACCTGCAGCCGTGAGTCAGTCTACACACACACGCACGCACGCAAGACGCACGCACGCACGCACCTACGCAAGCACG
>NW_027106026.1:252940-259415 GCF_000696795.3 Halyomorpha halys | reverse complement strand
AAATAACCATCGACCAGTGGCAGCAGCGTTGGGAGGCTGCAGATTCCGGGATGTGGACTCACAGGTTGATACCCGATGTGGGGAAGTGGTATGGCCGTCAGCATGGTGATTATTACATTACCCAAATGTTGACCGGACATGGATGCTTTAGAGCCTACCAGTACCGCTTCAAACTGAACAACACCGCAGAATGCCCTGGATGTCAGAATGTCGAGGAAACCGCGGAGCACGTGTTATTCAATTCCATTCGCTTTGCAGCAGAAATAAGTGAATTGGAGAGAGTGTGTGGAGGACACGTCACACCAGAGAACGTGATGAGCTATATGTTACTATCAGACCTGCATTGGAACGCAGTGAAGATATTCACCACAGTAGTCCTCAAGAGGTTGAGAGAGGAAGAGAGGGCTAGAAGACGTAACTAGCATGGAAACGTGAAAACCATGCGAAGAATGCGAGGCGGCACTCAGCCATTTCCCTTCATGAAGTAATGCCTAGCGGCGGTCCCGTGGAGAGGAATGAATAGGTGTAGGGCGGTGGTTTTAGTGGGTAAAAATCCCACACACGGATAGGTACGGGCCTATCCGTGTCTTTTGAAGATTTCCACCGACCCTCGTAAAAAAGAACAAAAAAAAAACACACACACACAAAATCTTTTGATGACGCTTCATTCACTTTAATGGTAGAGGATGAGTGTGAATAATAGGGTCAGCCGAGGAAAAGGCGCGTATACTGACCTCTTTTATATCTTGGGCTTGTGATGCAGCTATGACCCGTTCAAAGCCTGGCAAACATCATTCCTCAGTGTATTGGTGGACAGACACTATTGACGATCTTCGCCGGTGTTGCAACCAATCAAGAAGACGTTACCAGCGAGCGAGACGTCTACTGGAGTTTTCAGTGCTTCAAGAAGAGTTCAAGAGAGCTAGAAGGAACCTCCGACAAGCCATTAAAGAAAGCAAACGACGGTGCTGTAGAGAACTCTGTGATGAGGTGGATACAGACCCATGGGGTAGACCTTACAAAATAGCGCTTAAGAAACTTTGTAATGGCACGATGCAGCACCCCACGAGATCAAATGTTGTAGACAGTATTGTCAGAACACTATTCCCTTAACAGGCGAATAGTATTGAAGGTATTGACAATATACATATAACGAACTTTGCACAAATTACGCAGGAAGAGATAGAGGACATCGCCTCGGACCTAAAACATGGCAAGACACCAGGATTGGATGGAATTTCTAATGTAGCTCTGAAGGTGGCTCTCAGGAAACGGCCGGATCTTTTCATCGATCTCTTCAATTCGTGCCTTCGTGAAGGCTCAATTCCGAAACCTTGGAAGAGACAGCGCCTCGTACTCATTCCAAAGAGTAAGGGAAGACTGGAAGATCCGTCAACCTATCGTCCAATTTGCTTATTGGATGCATGGGTAAGACATTTGAGAAAATCCTTTCCCTCAGGCTACAAGAGTTCACGGAGGGAGTTAATGGCCAATAACGAACTCAATTCGGATTTCGTAAAGAGTGTTCCACGATTGATGCTGTTGGATTGGTAGTCGAGATGGCCCGCACAGCAATTGCAGGAGCAAGGTGAAGGAGAGGTGCTAGGTGCTAAGTGTTATGCAGCAATCATCACTTTAGACGTTAAGAATCCTTTTAACACAGCAAGATGGACCTGTATAATAGATGCCCTATGGACTTTGGCGGTGCCAGCCTATCTTATGAGAGTTCTCACAGACTACTTCAAAGATAGAGTTCTGTTTTATTTTTCAGACATTGGCCAAAGGAGGTACAAGGTGACTGGTTGTGTCCCATAGGGCTCGGTATTAGAGCCTCTTCTGTGGAACGTCATGTACGACGTAATCTTTAAATTGACAATGCCGGAGGGAGCCACAGTTGTGGGATTCGCAGATGACGTTGCAGTTGTAGTGGCGGCGAAGTACTTAAGAATAAAAAGAAGAAGTTATCCTCACCGCTTATCAGGCTTTTGCTACGGTTTGAGGTTGGCTGCCGTCGGTAGGCCTACAACTTGCAGATCACAAGACTGAGGTTCTTCTAGTAACAAGCAGGAAGCAGACTGAGTCCATCACTTCACTGCGTTCCAATCAAGAGATTCACGACAGTAGTCCTCAAGAGGTTGAGAAAGGAAGAGAGGGCTAGAAGACGTTACTAGCATGAAAACGTGAAAACCATGCGAAGAAAGCGAGGCGGCACTTAGCCAGTTTTCTCTATGAAGTAATGCCAGCGGTCCAGTGGAGAGGAATGAACAGGTGTAGGGCGGTGGTTTAATTGGGTAAAAATACCAGACACGGATAAGTACGAGCCTATCCGTGTCTTTTGATGATTTCCACCGACACTTAAAAAAAAAAACACACATATGTATATGTATACATTTTTCTTTATGAATAAAGTCATATTGGTACGGTTTGAGCAAGTTATATCCCAGTAAATGATTTAAAAAACAAAACGATGGCTTAAGGCAATCACTATGCTATTATAGTTACTTTTGAAAGAATCCAAATGAAGCTTTCAGTCCCTTAAAATCATTTTGTACTATCCCTTCCCAAGCAATCAAATTTCTTCAACCCCGTCTTAAGATACACTACCAGAATGTAGAAAAAGAGGCAACCTTCAACTCCTTCAAGTTACTATACGTTTTTGATTCATTATACTAAACTAACAAAATGTGAGTAAACCAGTAATCAGTAAATAAATATATATTGATATAAATATAATCCTAAATTTGTAAGGTATACAACTCATTAAAATTGTAATGAATGCTAACTACCATTTGACATCAAAATAATGATCCCAACTATTGCAGAACATCGAGATACTGCTAATTACCACAACACCAAATTAATTCTATCATATAACATTAAAATAATGCTGGCAACTACCAGCCATCAATTGTATCAGGAACTGATTTTAAAATTACACAAATAAATCAACTGAAGTCAAGTAAGAGACGATCCAACTTGCCGCTCATTAAACGCTTCTCTTCTGTACAACTCCCACGTTCTTGATAGAGAGGCAAATCAGGGGTCTGAAGGATGTAGTTATGCAGAGGTCGTAACCAAATAGGCCGTTCACTCTGGAACCAGCTTTACACTCTTAGAATCCTTCATGATGAAAACTATCAGATAAAGAGCTGAGAAACTATACTTAGATTAGAGTAATTTTCTTTTGTATTTTTAATTCATCACTGAATTAGATAATTTTCCAACTGTATAATTGCTAAAATAACATCTATCAAAGAAAAATGTAATTTAATTTTTTTCCAAAATCCCTAAGGAGATTTTGTACAAGAACAGGAACACACCATACTTTTTTGACGTATAATAAAAATTAATATACGAAAATAAGGTTAAATTGGCAATATAAAATATTTTCCATGACAAGTATTATGAGTCATATCGCGTTCTTTCGCAAAAACGTCATCAAAATTCAATGACAAAATTTATAAAAGCTAAAAATTACAGATGCAGAGTATAAAATCATTACTAATTTTAATCAGTAATCTGTAATTTTTACAGTCTTAGCCAGCTGTTAATTCGATGCCAGGTGTGCCAGGAGATCAGCTGATTGAAGATGTATATATAGAGGTACGGAACACAATAAAAGTCTGTTTTTGAGTAACAGCCCAGTTGGTCATTTCTATTTCCCTTTCCTCTTTTTCAGTAATTGAGCTCAGAAACCTTGAAATTGTTCCGAAACCCGGGAACTTTATAAACTGGAGTCATTTTTCTTTTAAGATTTCTTTTGTTCTTATTTCGTCATCTTCCATTTTTTTCTCTCTCATTTTTTTAAAATAATGGCCGCTAATGGCAAGGAAAATGGGGTTGAGAACTTACCTCCCAAACAGGGGAATTCTCCACCCCCAGAGTCTCTTCCACTTCCAGTCTCTCTTGCAGAAGCACACGCAACAACAGTAGAGCGATTG
The DNA here is from genome assembly GCF_000696795.3 of Halyomorpha halys. Lineage (NCBI taxonomy): Eukaryota > Metazoa > Arthropoda > Insecta > Hemiptera > Pentatomidae > Halyomorpha > Halyomorpha halys. The sequence goes on along the minus strand of NW_027106026.1, from coordinate 255,474 downwards.
CACAAAGTACACACTGCGACCGCCCAAAACTTGAGGAAGGGCATTTCTGATCTGGTACGGTTTACGGGAGAACTGAGCCACAATATAAAAGGTGGTGACCTAATAAGCCGAATTGAAGCAAACTCTATTGAAAATCTACTATATAGCGAAGATGCAGAGGCACTAAAAGCAGCGGCCGTCTGCAGATTGGAGAGGAGCATCCTCAATCTGATTCAGGCGTTCGAAGAAACCACTTGGTGAGTTATCAAGGAGAGATTAAAGAAAGCATTCGAAGGATGACGGTGGGCCCAGAGGAGGACGAATTTATGGTGATTAGTAAGACAAAGAAACCAACAGAATCGCTGATAAACTAATTGAGATGATAGAATCAATCCAGATACAGGATCGGATGCAATTCCTGTCTGTGATACTAAGGATTCAATTGGCGAAAGAGCTGGGAAAGAAGGAGGAATTTGCGAGAGAGCGCTCGTTTGAGGAAATCTCATAGATACAAGTGCTAGAGGTGGAGGCCCAAATGTAAGTAGAGGAGCCAGGGTGGACTCGGATAGAATATTATCGGCCAAGAAACATGCCCATCTCTAAGAGAACACAGAAATGTTATAAGAGTGCTAGTAACACATAAAATAAGAGGAGTTAAGCTAAACCCAGGAACAATAGTCGGCGGAAGGACCGCAAGTGCCATGGGTGTGGTAAACTCGTGGTAGCACAATGCCCCCGCACGCACTGTTTTGAATGTGGGACAGAAGGACATATTGATACACAGTGTCCCTATATGTATCAGCAGAGGGAGCAAAATTTGCCTAAACCGATGGAGACCTCAGGGACAGAAATTTCAGCGCCTGATGGACGAGTTTCTGAGAGGAAGCGACGAATCTGTCTGTCAGATATACAAGGGTACACTCAAATTAAAGCTAGTTTAAAGAGCTATAAAGTAGTTTACGATGTTTATCTTCGTAGGAGTAATAGTTTACATGAAATTTGCTAAAATAAAATGATTTATAGTCGTTCGGACAAATTTTTATTCATATGTGAAAATCATAGAAACTATTACAGGGGTAGGGACGAAGATAAGTGTCATAAACTACTTTACAGAAAGTTAAATTTCCTTTATTTTGAGTGTTGGCAGACATATGTGCGTCTTATAAGTCTAGAGATATACTTTTTCATAAATCCAATATTTTATATGCACAACTAAAAATTAACATTTTGTGAGTTTATTTTGTCAAATATCATAAAAACCACTACTCCTATAAAGATAAACATAATTAACTATTTTGTAATAAATTTAACTAGCTTTAATTTGAGCGCTGGCAGACATCTGTACGTCCAATGGTTTATGAAATGAAGTTTTTCATAAATCAAACTTATTGTCCGATTAACTATAAATCAATTTATTTTAGCAAATATCATGAAAACTAATATTCCTACGAAAGTAATGATCATAATCTACTTTTCACTTTTAACTAGCTTTAATTTGAGTGTTAATAGACATCTGTACGTCATAGTTCCTGAGATATAGATTTCTCAAAATAAATTAACTAACTACTAATGCTCAGTAGATTTTTTAGATTAGAAAAGCTAAATCTTGAGGACTATTGGACGTAAATAGCTCTTTTAGGGCTAATATTTCAAACAATTTACTCTTCTTTAACTAATGCTCTCTTAGATTTTCTAGTGTTGTTGGTAGTTTTTAAGATAAAGCTCCGAAGGAAAAATAAAATTATTTTGACTAGTAATTATACATTGTTTTTATTAAAGTAATAAAAAATTGGTGTGAGATAACTGCCTTATCTCAGTTATTTAAATTAGGAATATTATATATATATAAAGTTATCTTTTACTGACGTAAGAAACTAAAAATAATAAGAGAGAGAGGAGTGCGAAATGAATCGCTTGAAGTGCTTTCAAAGACTGATCTATTTGCGGAGCCTGTCCGTCTATATATATATACAATCGGTCAGCTGTTCTCGATCAGCTGATATGGACCTGTCAGCTGACAGCCCGTTACTCCCCCCCACCAGTTTACGAACAATCCTCGTAAACTCTAATATATACAAAAATATAATTACAATACAATAAATAAGATAGATAAAAATACAATAACAATAAAAAAGATACAAATATAATAAAAATACAGAAAGAAAATTTAAAAAAATTAGACAAAACAAAAAAAATACAATTTCTCATGAATACCTGGTTTTTACACTCTCGTGTCCTTATTAAGTTCCAAAAAGTAAAAAAAAATAAGAACTTTACAATATTACCCTCCGGAAGGGAGGTTAGTACAATCCCGGACGTCATGATAACGCTGTGGCAGGAAGCTTTAATTGTTCTAGGTGAACTGTTCTTTGTTTTTTCGGTTCTTTTAAGCTTTCTATGGTGACAATATTGTGTTCTCTTATCGTGACCACTCTGAATGGGCTTTCGTATCTCTGCAGCTCTTTGCCCCTATTAGTTCCTACTTTACGGTATACCACCGTCCGTGCCATACAATTAACTCCAATATTACTCTCCTCAGTCGCTGTATCATTAAT
>NW_027106026.1:243793-250602 GCF_000696795.3 Halyomorpha halys | reverse complement strand
GGAAATTACACTGGTTGCCGAGATGAAGCGGACGGACCACTGTAACCGTTAGGAATTAGGTTACAATCTTAGTTGCCGAGATGAAGCGGACGGACTAAGATTGCTGGAGAAAGGGAGAGGAAATAGGCCATAGTCTAAGGTGACCATAACAAAAACCAACTCTTACGAGAATAGATTAGCAATAAACTTCTCTATCTCAAGTAGAGTGTAAGCCACCAGTTCTATGACTAGACCCGGAGAAGGCTTGATCAGATGGATCAATCCCGGTGGCAATTGAAGGCCTCATGTGATAGGTTATCACTGAGGATTTACTCTTTTAACTCTACTTGAGATAGTTCCGTAGAATCTTTTTGCTCGATCTTTTTTTATTTTATAATTAACATTCTTACATATTACATATTAACATATATACATTTATACAAGAGATCGTATTTTTATAATGATAAACTTATATACAATTATACAGCTTCTTAGACGCTTGTAGTGCTGGCCCCTGGCGGGTTATAGCGGCACTTCGTTCTCGCTAACTGTTACAATTCCAATGACCCCCACTATTTTTTATCTTTGCTCCCACCTTTTCCAAAAGATCACAACCAATGATTATCTGGTAGTCTCGGGGCATTTTTCTCATAACATGGACTGTTACCTTCTCTCCCTTAGCACCCCAGTAACTCAATTCCATTTCTGTTTCCCCTTCAATGCAGCAGGGCCCACCCAGAGTGATCAACTGACAATTACATACTCTGACTTGTAGTTTCCTCTCTCCATCATTCAATCTGTCAAGGGCCTCTCGGCAGACGATTGCGTTGAGCTCCCAGTGTCCACCAGACAGCTTACTCCTCTCTTCCCTCGTATAAAAGGCAAACCGCCGTGCTCTCCTCTCACATGATGGTTCTCTAACGTGCGGTCGCCTCTCTGTGGGCACACTCCTCAAAACTCTCCTCTTCTAGCAGTTTCTCCGGTTCTTCGCCAAGTCCTCTTTTCTTGGTGATCATTCTCTCGCCCAGAGTCTCCTGCTTCATTTTCTGTCTCCGAGGTTTCGGACAATTCTGAGGCTTCACTCGCGGATCTATTCGTCCTTCGCGAGATTTTCCTCCTCCGTAATCTCTGTGCGTTTATCTCCATTGGTTCAGGCTGACTCTGCTCTTTCCGCCGATGTAGGGACACATGTCGTACATACATAGGGACACTGTCGGGCTATATGTCCCTCTGCTCCACACTCAAAACATCTCGTTCGCGGGCAATGCGCCAATAGATGCCCAACCCTCCGGCAACCATGACACTTGCGGTCCTCCCGCCGACCATTAAATCTGGGTCTCGCTTGGGATGCTCTACTTTCTTGGTTACTATTTTTCTCTTTCCTACCATCTCTGTGCTCTCTCCTTCTCCAAGGGTTAGGCATGTTTCTTGGCCTTTGATATTCTATCCGGGTCCACCCCGGCTCTTCTACTTCCATTCGGGCCTCTACCTCCCTTGCGCTTGTCTCTATAAGGTCTTGAGCACATTCCACAAACGATTTGTCTTTTGGCATTCCTTCCTTCTTCCCCAGTTCCTTTGCCAATTGAATCTTTAGTACCTCCATCATATCGCTGAGTTTATCAGCGATTCTGTTATATCGTGCCAGGAGTTCTGCGGTATACTGTCCACTAGACCGTCTTGGTTTTTTTCGTTTCTGTTATCATCATGAATATATCCTCCTCCGAATGCTTTCTTTAGTCTTTCTTTGATGACCTTCCAGGGGGTCTCTTCATCTGCCTGAATCTGATTTAGGATACTTCTTTTTACTCGGCAGACTACCGCTGCTTCCAGTGCTTTTGCATCCTCGTCATCCAGTAGATCCTCTGATTTCTTAGCTTCTATTCGCCCCATTAGACGATCGCCCCCTTTCAAAAAATGATTTAATTCTCCTGTCTCTCCGGTGAATTTTTCTAGGTCCGACACTGCCTTCCTCAGGTCCTGGGCGGTTGCCGTACGGACCTTAATCCATTCAAGCGTCGTGGCATGATATTGCGCTAAAGAGACTTCTGGTAGTGGCTGAATCTGCACCGGAGGTGGGTTACCTGCTGCTAAAGTTTGGTTGACTGCAGCTTGAGGTTGGTTATTTTGGTTCATATTCTCCAGGTTTAGAACTGCTCTTCTCACTATTCCGTTACTGGTCATAAGTCAATGAGAAGAATGAAAGAAAAAAAAATTCTTTTAGACTGAAAATTACTCCGGTATCTAAAGTTCCCGGGTTTCGGCACCAGTTATCTTTTACTGAAGTAAGAAACTAAAAATAATAAGAGAGAGAGGAGTGCGAAATGAAACGCTTGAAGTGCTCTCAAAGACTGATCTATTTGTGGAGCCTTTCCGTCTATATATATACAATCGGTCAGCTGTTCTCGATCAGCTGATATGGACCTGTCAGCTGACAGTCCGTAACTTATATATATATATATAACTTATGAGCACTTGGGACGAGAAACTATATTAAAAAAAAGGAAAAGGGGAGCAGAAATCAAACGCACGCTTTGTTCTCCTTATTATACATTATGGCTGTTTATTTACATGAGAGTTGGGATTAGGATAGTAAAGGTCTTGTCCTACCATAACTCCCCCCTACTAGTTTATGAGCAGTTCTCAAAAATAGCATACAAAATTAAGACACAATTATGTATAATAATAAAATGAAATAGTAATAATACAATGACAACTTAATACGAACATCTTCACCGTAATTTCTGTGACACTGACAGCATAGCACTAAATTAAAAAAAATATATATCTTTTACTCCTTTATTTCCAGCTTAGGAAACTTGAGCTGTTCTATATGAACCGTTCTCCGTTTTTGGGATCTTTGACACTCTCTATCGTGACTTGGTTATGTTCTCGTATTTTAATCATCCTGAATGCTCCCACGTATCTTTGAGGCTCTTTACCCCTGTTAGAACTGACTCTCCGGTACAAGTACCGTGACTATACCGATTTTACCTACAATGTCCCGGACGCCCTCATTATTTTTCGTTACGCGTTTGGCCTTTTCTCTCGCGCACCTTGTCTCACGTTTCCCTGAGTACAATTACATTACCTACGATTTCTCCTCCATCGATCGCCGCATTTCTATAATCGCGCTTTCGCCCCCGAAGTCCGAATAGAATTTCGAAGTGTGAAAACCCCGTTACCGCATGAACGGAATGATTGTAGGCCGCAATAGCCGCAGCGCTCCCAGTACGGCCTCCGCTGATCTCCCTTTAAACTGATACTAACTGATGACTTTGCTAAAGAGGTCGATCACTGTCACCCACTTATAGCCTCCCCAGGTAAATGTTTCGACTTGGAACTCTACGAGGGTTGTGTCTGCGGTGGGTGTTTCTTCCTGTAGTGCCTTAGGTGGTGCCTTGTCGGTCATACTTAGTGCTGAGGCACACGTCGCAGTTCCCGATTGTTTCTTGGATCGTTTTGCGCATTTCACTCCAGAAATATTTCCGTCAAAGGGCTTGGTAGGTTTCATTCAGTCCACGGTGATTGGTCTTCTCCTGATGGTACGCTGGAGGAACTCCCTCTGCTGATCCCCGTCTCGGATGGTTTCTACCATGGACATGCATCAAACCAAAGAGCAACATGAACAAATCGAACTATTTGTTCCAATCTCCATAGCCGTTTGATCTTTTACCACACCACCCCATTCCCGACATGTGACATGACGATGGTATGTCACGTCCCGCCTTGGATGCATCCTTCCGCCAACGGCAGATTTGGTCCTCCCTGACACCTGGTGTTCACCGGATAGTGGTTATGGAGGTCTTTTCATACTTGGTTAAGTCCATCTTCATTAGGCCTAAAGTTCTGATCTTCCATATTATCTGCCACGCCTTGTCATTCTTGATCTATTTGAGCTCCTCCATCTCCGGTTACCTTCCCGCGGTTGAGCTGCCGGCCCCTGATGATTCCTCATGGTTGTGCTGAATGGTGCTTTGCGTTTCTTCCTCTCCTTCGCCGGACGTCCATTCTCGCAAGAACTGCCGTACATCTCCTGACGTATGCATTTGTTCTTCCTCTATTGCATTGATAGTTATCGCAGGGGATAACCAGTCAACGATCACATTCTCGTTCCCTGGTTTATATTGTATAACGATTTTATACTGACTAAGGAGTTCCTTCTATCGGGTCAACCTAGCCGAGGACTCTTTCTACTTCTCTACCCATTGTAGTGGTCTTTGATCTGTGTGCATCCGAAATTTTCTTTCAAAAATATAGCGGCGGAAATGATCTACCTCCCACACAATGACCAACAGTTCCCGCTCTAGCGCACTGTATCGATTTTCTGCATCCGTTAAGCGTCTGCTAGCGTACGCCACCGGTCGCTGTCCTCCCTCACCTTCTTGTGACAGTACCGCCACCAACACCTACTCACTTGCATCTGTGGTGATGGTGAACGCCCGTCGGAAGTACGGGAATGCCAACATCGGTTCCCATTGTAATGCCTCCATACATCTCCATATATTGTCCACCAGACGGGGGGCACCAGCACCCTACTTCCCTTTTTCAGTAAGTTGTTATGGGTACCAGATATTTGGCCATCGCCAATACCCACAATGGGCTGTTGTCTGCGAAGGTGCTGTCTACGGTGATACCCTGTTTTTTGAGATTTTCTAATTCCTCCCGAATGTGGGTAGAGCCTTTCTTTCAGGTATGTGATTTTATCTTGCTTCTGGAGGATCTGGAGCATTGTTTGTTCGGTCGCCCCCTAGTAAGTCTCCCTTTTTGAAAAAAATGTCCGCTTACTCCCTTTCTATATACCTGTCTCCAATCCCTCTCTCCCCTTTGGATGGCGCCTATTCTTTTCTTCCATTCCCTTCGGGGTTCCCGACAACGATACCGCCTATTTCCCAACTGTTTCTCCCACAGGCCCTTAATATTCTTAACCCTCGCACTTGCCTTCCCTAAGAGTCCGCAGCCTATAATCGATCGATATTCGCGGAGCATTTTCTCCACAATGTGAACACGTAATGGCTCCTCCACAACCCCTATTCACATAAATCTATCTCCGCCTCCATCTACTTTACAGGGCCCACCCAGGGTGACCAACTTACAATGACATACCTGGACATCCATCTCTAGTTTCCTCTCTCCTCATTTCATCTTACACAGCGCCTCCCGATGTGGGATGGTGTGGGAACTCCCCGTGCCCACTAGGCACTTCAAGCCGCTTACCACGATGATAGGCAGACCGCCGCTCTCACCTTTTACGTTGAAGATATGTAATGTGCGGTATCCCCTCTCCAGACCACCTCCTCAAGTTTCCTGCCTTGATCTTCTTTCTTCTGTTCGCTTTCTCCAATTACCATGTCTGCTGTTTTGGCCATCTCCGCTTCCGGTCTCCTCGACCTCCCCTCTGTCTCCGACACTCCTGAGGCCTCCGTAAATTCACTCGATGAACTTGCTTGTCTGGGTCGCTTCATTCTTTTTCTTATTTTCTGGGCGTTGACCTCCGTGGGCTCCCCTTTATCTGGCTCACGCCTTCGATATATGTAGGGACATTGTTTGGCAATGTGTCCCTCGTTGCCGCACTCAGAGTATTTAGTGCGGGGACACTGAGCCACTAGATGTCTCACCTTCCCGCAGCCATGACATCTGCGATCGTCTATGCGTCACTTTTCTCTAGGCCTAATCTGGTTCGATCTCTTCTCCCTCGTCTGCTCACTATCTCTATTACGCCACATGTTTTGAGGGAGTACGAATATGCTGCCGAATAAACTCCTAGAACGAATATGCTGAATAAGGAAGGCTGAGTCATCGACCTCCATACGCCCCTCCTCCTCTCTTGTGCCTACGTCTATTAGGTCCCGTCCACATTCTACGAACGACCTATCCTGTGGGAGACCATCCTCATTTCCCATTTCCTGTGCCAACTGAACTTTCAAAATAGCCGACTGAAAATGTATTCGGACCTGGACCTGATCCATTAGCATCATCTCACTCAATTTGTCTCTAATCCGGTTGTACCGGAATAATAGTTCTCTAGCGTAGCGTCCTTTAGATTGACTTTGTCTTCTTCTCGCCCTAAAAATCTGGAAGATGTCTTCCTCTAGCGCCCATCGCCCTACTCCATACGACTTCTTTAACCGTTCGTTGACTGTGTTCCAGGGCGTTTCCTCGTCCGCTTCTATATGGTTGAGGATACCCCCTTTTACTCTGCACACTACAGCTGCTTTGAGTTATTCTGTGTCTCCTCCATCCAGTAGTCTCTCTTCTTTCATTGCTTGGATCCTCTCTATTAGCCGATCACCACTTTTTGTAAAGTGACTCAACTCGCCAGGTTCTCCAATGAATCTCTCCAGATCCGAAATCGCCTTTCTAAGATCCTGTGTTGTAGGTGTTCAGATCTTGATCCATTCGAGGGCATTCGCGAGTTGGCAGAGGTAGTGGTCCCTCTTGAAGTGACGGGGCTTCAACCATTGGCTGAAGTATGGGCTCAGGCTAAGTCACCGGCTGTTCTGCGGTAGTTGTCGGAATTACGTTACCTTGACTGTCCACGTTAAACGTTGCGCCTTTTACTATCGGGCTCATGCCTTGAGCTATTAAAGAAAAAAGAAAAAGAAAATGTGTGTTCCAAAAAACCTTTTTATATATTTAGAAGTCCCGGGTTTCGGCACACGAGCACTCGGGACGAAACTTAAAAAAAAGGGGAGTAAAAATTAAATTCACGCTTACTAGAATGATACTAACTTTATATGCTTCGTAATTCTCCTTATATACATTATCGCTGTTTATTTACATGAGAGTTGGGATAAGGGTAGTATATATTGGTCTTGTCCTACCGTAACTTA
>NW_027106026.1:242725-243743 GCF_000696795.3 Halyomorpha halys | reverse complement strand
TGGCATTCTGGTGAATTCGTAGTAGCCTCTTTCAAAAGTAAATGCAGTTTTGTGCTGATCCCTGGGATGCATTTTAATTTTGTGGTAGCCCGCCTTTAGATCCAATGTGCTAAAAATCTTCGCACCACCTAATCTATCGAGAATATCTTCAAATCTCGGGATAGGGTATTTTTCATCGACCGTATTCTAGTCGAGTTTACGATAATCGATTACTACCCGGTACTTTCCCCATTTTCGCCCGGGGTACTCTTCTTCCGTACTGCCCACAATGGACTGTTATAGGGCGAAGTGCTGTCCACAATTATCCCTTGCTTCCGTAAACTTTCTATTTCTTCCCTAATGTGTTTTCGAAGTGCCTGGGGGTATCGCCTATCCTTTACGTATGTCACCGTATCCAGCTTCAATGTGATTTCATGCACCGTTCTTCCAGTAGCTCCTAGTACTTCCCCTTCTTTGTAAAAAATATCATCATATTTGTTTAATATTGTCTCTTACCAATTCTCCCTCCGGCTAATCACTCCAACTCTAGCTTTCCCGTCATCCACGAGTTTCTGATAGGCGTAGTAGCTTGGCCTTCAATTTTTCATAGGTCTGCTTGAGAGGATCCGTAATGAGGTCTTGCACGTGTATTATTACGTCCTGATCGATATTCGGGATCACAAGTTGGAATTTTATGGTGCTCGATGTGACCTTCGAAGTTAAGAATACGGCCTCGCAGGTGGCGAACCATAGCACGGGGTTGTTCCTCCAGAACCGTGGTATTCTTGATACTGGGCCTTGAAATGCATCGATTTCCTGAGGGTCCCTTCTCTGTCCTTGTGTCTCTTCTTTTTCCGTCTCTGGATCTCCTCCCATCTCTCTGAGTTATTTCTTGTTCCTCCTTGAAGTTAGTCTTCCTCTGGATCACGTCGGGCTTCTCTTTGACGGCTTGGATCACGTCGGGGTTGTCTGGTCTTAGGCGATTTCTCCAGCCTGATATCTCTTTACAGAAGGCCCACGACAAGGCGTATTCATTAAT
>NW_027106026.1:226896-234375 GCF_000696795.3 Halyomorpha halys | reverse complement strand
ATATATAATTGTATCTGGCAGCTGATTGATACGTACATATTGATGTATTGGACTGAATAAAGCCATTCTACTTCTGGAACCCGTGAAAGTCATTTTATACCCTTTTCATTTGTTTAAGTGAACCAGTATATTTTTTTTTAGTATTAAGAAAAAAATTGTTTTTCCACTTTCTTTGTTCTTTCTGAATTATGACTAGTAACGGAATGGTGAGAGCTGCAGTTCTAAACCTTGAGTTTCTGAACTTCAACAATCCAACTGGTTACTAAACATTGTTATCACATTGATAACCCGCCATTCCTTCCATGTTTAAAGTTCATAACAATGTTTCACTGCATTATCTTTTATTTAGGCCATATTTAACCTACATAATAGATATTTTCGTCATTTTACAATTTTATTTTTATTTTATACAAAAAATACCCTAATTTTGTCGCGTTTGATATAACTGGAAAACAAAATGAGCTATACAGTCTTTACCCCTTCCACTCTCATCCTCCTACTCCAAAATCTTATATGAAAATCTGTGTAAATTTTGAGGATATAATGTTCTGATTATGCTAAACAATGGAAGGGAGATTGCTTTGTAGTTTTTAATATTTGGGTTTTGCAAATTTATTTTGTATAATTTTACTCAAGATTTAAGAGTAAGATAGTTCAAGTTGCCTATGTAATAGGGAGTGAGAATTATTAAGTAGATAAATAGATAAAGCTCCGAAGCTGTGTGGCACAAAATACACTACATACATTTTTAGTCTTTTACAGTCTAGACGTACAACTGACTAGTATACCATTATATAAATTAATTCATGAATAACTTACTCTAAATTGATAACCATCAATGCAAGAACTAGCAGCACGAAATTTACCTGGCAGACGTTACGTAAAAGACGGCGTTTACGAAGTATCTTAAATAGTGATCTTTTTTAATTTCGCCATATTGTGTAATATTGCATTCTGCTGTATATTTCAAACAGTAGTAATAGAGATCAGAGGATCCATTCATGCCATGTTTACATACATTAAATGATAAATGGAGGAAAAACAAATTAAACAAAATTTAACTTAACGTTTTGTGTGCTCGCTGTTAATAATAACCCATTAATTGTATCCCAAAATCTCCAATCCCATATCATTGCTCTCGAAGATTGGTGTCGTAATTGGAGGATTAAGATAAATTCCAACAAGTCCCATCAAATCACCTTTACCCTTCGTCGTAAACCAACTGACTGCCCTACAGTTTCATTTAACGATGTTACTCTTACCCCTGTCGAACAGATCCGCTACCTTGGACTACATTTGGATAATGGATTAACCTGGAATCCTCACACCAGACTGAAAAGACAGGAAACTGCACGTCGATTTCGACTATTACAGCACTTACTATCAAAGTAGCAAAGGAGCAAATCATGTCCTGTTACTAGCCGAAAACAGGCCACTCTCTCTGATCTGCTAAGATTGCCGGGGATTCGTTTATCCAGTAGGCTCTCCCACTTCTTTCCTTCCACTTGAACATTGTGTCTAGCACTTGTTCTGTCCTTACAATAAGAGCTTATAAGTGATTTCACTGTTCTGTAGGAAAGCGGTAGAACAGGCTGGTTCTCTGCACAACCAAGTTTAGCCAACTTGTCAGCTTGCTCATTACCATCTATGCCAACATGGCCTGGTATCCACTGCACAGCTATAGCCCTTCCTCTTTTCTTCATGATAGCCGCCATGTTTCTGTACTTTTCTTCCGTGGGTAACTCTGCGGCACCTGGTGTTCTTAATTTTTGTATTACGGCTTGGGAGTCGCTGAAGATTACCATGTTGTCATTGCATTCAATAGTGGCTTCCATCGCAAAGCAGATAGCTTGCATTTCTGCATCATAATTATCACATCCAACACCAACGGGAAATGATAATTGGAAGTTGATTGAGTATACACCTGCTCCAACTCCCTTGTTAAAACCGGACGCAGACCCATCGATATAAATGTGTAGCCATTGCTCTATGGGGTATAGCTCATAAATTGTTTTTAGTGCAGCAGCTCTAAGCTCGGGTTCAGGGCAATCTTTCTTGATACGACCACGTGCCAGTTTGAGTCGCCCGTAGACTTCAGCGGAATCGTGTTTTGTTTTTTTTCCCGAACCCTCTAAAACAGAAATAAAAGTGAATTAGCAAGTGCATTACTGTGAAAAAAGAGAAAGTAATTCGTATTGTGTCTTACCTTTTACTACCTTTGGTATTTTAAGGTTACCTGTTATGTTTAATATTACATATGAGCTATCCATTCAAGGAGCTATTTAGAGTCCAGAGGTGAGGGGCCTCCTCGTGTTGTATCGCATATAAGAAGAAAATAAAAATAAAAATAATAAAGACGATAGATAATGGTGAAATAATAAGAAAAACAGTCAGAAATCGAAAAGAAGTGTGAGGGAGGAGGTTGGGGTGCATAAGAAGATGGAGCTATGAGGTGATGTTAATAGGGTTTTTGGAACCTTTCCTCCCCTGCCACCTCGCAGGAAGGGGGGATGGGGTGATAGACTGGAATACTGGATTGAAGGAAGCAGGGAGACTGTCGAAGAATTTAATGTGTCTCCGTGTGATGTGTTGTTGTACATTTCTAACTGTAGTTCGTTATGAATGTGTGTCATGTTACGTCTTTCCAGAGATGTCCCTCGACATATCTTCTGTAGTGTGCTGTTTTGGCATTGTTGTAGTGATTTCAGGGCTGTTGGGTAAAGCTAGTGTAGTAGTGGTGCGCCGTGTAGGAGTGATGGTCGTAGTATTACTTTGTGGATGAGTAATTTGAGTTTGAGTGACAGCTCTGGTGAGAAGATGAGGTGTTTAAGTTGGTATGATGTTGACTTGACGATTTGTATTCTGTTCTGAATGTGTGCAGTGAAAGATAGATGTGTTTCTAGTTTAATGCCTAGGTAAGTGAGATGTTTCTTGGTTTGTATTGTCTGTTCGTTGAGTTTAGGTGCTCTGTTGGGAGTTTTCTTGTATGAGAAGGTGATGGCGTCTGTTTTTTGTGGATTGATATGAATGTTTATGTCTCGTAGTTTGTTAGCGATGGAGCTGGTCCATGGCCTTGTCTGCATTCATGCTTGCCGAGTAAATGGCTATATCATCAGCATAAGCAGATATTTGAGCATTGTCAAATTTAGTCCCGACTATGTGGGAAGTGTATATGCTGAAGTTAACTGGCGCAAGGACCGAACCCTGAGGGACACCACAAGTGACGGGTTTGGGAGTGGAGATTTCAGTTTTGACCCGGACTGAGAAAGTCCGGTCACTGATGTAGGACCCAATAATGTCGACCAGTTGGTCTGGGAATTGGTGAAGCCTGAGTTGTTGAATTAGTGTGGAGTGGGATACAGAATCAAATGCCTGTGTGCAGTCTAGTGAGATCATGGGTGTAGCAAGGTGGAATAGGATATTTAGATTGTTTGCTGCATCGCTTTGCATCGGTCTGTAGGTCTGGTCTTTAGTCCTGTACCAGCAGTTTTTGATGTTATTGCGTTGTTTTATGAGAGTGAGTATGTGTTGGGGTGGTGTGCGTAGGTGTATTGGTGTGGGTGTGAATGTGGGTATTGATGTGTTTGCAGCGTCTCGCATGGTTTGTTGTAGAATGTCAATGGCCATACTTATGTCTTGTGGTGAGTTGAGTGTTGTAATGTTGGGTATGTTGTCGTATACGTGTGTTTTGTAGAGTTTCCAGTCGGCTTGTCGAAAATTGTATTTGATGTCCGTAGGTGGGGTTGGTGTTCTGTGTTTGCCTAACTGATAAAGTACTGGTAGGTGGTCATTGTCACTAAACTCTAGTGTATTGCAGTTAATGAATCAGTGTGGTTGTTGCGTAAGAAGGAGGTCAAGTGTGGATGTGTATGAGGGGTTTGGATGTTTGTCTGTAGGTGTGTGCATCAGGGTGTATTTTGTTTTAGTCAGATAGTTTCCTAGTGCATTGCCTTTTGCGCAGTTCCATGAGTGGTGTTTGGCGTTTAGGTCACCTAGTATGATGTGCTGTCTGTCGTTCTAGATGTCACAAAGAAAGGTCTTGAGTGTGTCCGGTTTGGCACTGGGGCTTCGGTAGACGCAGGTGATTTTGTAGGAGTGTTCTAGTCTTACTTGTATTGTAATGGCTGTGTGTTTGTTGTCATGAAGTGTGGATCCGTTGATAAGTCTGGATGGGTCGTCATGACGCACCAGTAGTGCGACGCCGCCGTGTATGGGGGAGTCAAGTCTGTAAGTAGTGTACCCGCGGAAATATCTCTGTGTGTAGTTGCTAAGTCTCGTGTCCGTAAGTGCGACTATAGATGGCCTACGAGAGGCCAGTAGGGTTTCTAGCTCAAGTTTTCGTTTCATGAGCCCTGTTATGTTATAATTGATTATGCAATATCTAACCATTGATCCTTGGGAGTGTGTTTTGGAGCACAAGGTTAAGTGTGCTCATCAATGTTGTAAACATGGTTTTCATGTCCTGGAACATTGACATGAGGTTGGAAACCCATCCCGGTTCCGAAGACGGTGGTTGGATGGTTGGTGGGGGAGGGCCGTATATAATTCTGCCCGCATAAGAGGAGGGGTCTGATTTCTTTTATTGAGGTTGAGGAACCTCTTAATCGTGCTTTGGTATGTAGGAGATGCTTATATTCTGTCTTTCATCAGTTGGTAGGTCTATCTGGTGAAGCATTTTCTCAGCTTTTGAAAGAAAAGTGCGATGGGACCTCAGTCGTGCATTCGCTTTACGATAATCCAACCAGTGTTCCTGTTGTTGCATAAGCTTTTAATAAAGATATAGAACAGTTTTATCCCTCCTATCCTGTAATGGTTCAAGACCTGCTTGGAGTTCCGTAGCTGTAATAGGAGTCGATTTCACACCGCCAGTGATTATGCGTAAGGCTTGATTTTGAACTTTGTCTAACCTTTCTAACGCTGCTTTGGAGAAGGTTATTAGAAGTTGAGCTCTATACTCCAGATTAGGCCGTATGTAAGATTTGTTGGCCGTACTGAGTACGTCTTGGGATGCTCCCCATTTAGTCCCTGTTAGCCTATTCATCAGCTTCAGTTTTGATTGCCCTTTCTGAGTTGCTTCATAGATTTGTTTTAGCCAGGTCAGCTAGTGCGATCCCTAAATAGCTTGCTTTATCAATTCTGGTTAGTTCTTCGCCTTTAAAGTACCAATGAACCTCATATTTTTTTGTACTAAGGCTAAACATTTGAGACAGTTTTTCGTGGATTAACTGTCATTCCATTTTCATTCACCCACTCGTGTAGCGTGTTCATGACTTTATTTAGAGTTTCTTCCAGACCACCCATACTAGAACTTTTTCCCCAGATAGCCAGGTCATCCGCAAAAAGAAGTGCTTAGATCCCAGGGTGATTAATCATTATCCTCTAAACTAGATCATTAATCATTATGTTGAATAAATAAGGACTTAGGACTGAGCCCTGTGGTACACCTTGTTTTGTTTGCCGATAACTGGACACTGAACTACCATAGCGGACCTTAATAAATCTCTGTCCCAGGAAAGATCGAATCCATGAGGGGAGATTGCCACCTATACCCATACCTTTCAACTTAGTAATAAGTTTTTTCCTCCATACGCAGTCGAAAGCAGCTTGGAAGTCAATAAACACTGCAAGTGTATGTTGTCTTCTTTGGAAGCCATCTTTCACTTCCTGAGAGAATCTGATGACCTGCTCAACCGTGTTTCTCATCTTCCTGAAACCCGCCTGTCTGTCTGAAAGAAGTTTTTTTGGCTCAAGATATTCTTGTAGACGCGCTATAACCATTCGTTCAACCAGTTTACAGAGTGTGCTTGTGAGGGAGATAGACCTGTAACCGTTGATATCGTCAGCTGGTTTTCCATTTTTTAAGATGGGCAGTACCTCCGCTTTCTTCCATTGTGCTGGGACATGGCTTTTCCACGTAAAATTTATAAATCTTAAAAGGATATCTTTAGCTTTCTCTCCCAGGTTTTTCAAAAATTCAGGCAATAGACCGCCTGGGCCAGCACTTTTCCCCATTTTTAGTTTGCTCAGAGCAACATCCAGTTCCAATTTTGAAAATGGTGAACAGAAAAGCATGCTATTATCTAAATTTAAGCAACCCGGATTCTCTAATAAGTCTTGGTTTTTAATCTTTTCTGGGAGTGTAACATTACTGATCTTGCAAAACACTTCAGCTATATCCTTCTCAGTAGTAACTAACTTGTTCCCTATTTTAATAGGCTCATATTCTATAATTTTCTCTCCGTTTATCCTAGAAATAAAAGCGTGAGCCTTCTTTCCATCCTTCCTGAAGTCCATCTCCTTCAGAAAGTTATTATATGTTTATATAATACTTAATTATTATATGTTAACAGATAATGGCATGTCTTAATTGAGCACTTGTCTTTCTTAGCACCACCATATCTGACCTTAGCCCTGTTCTCTCTGCACGGCAACGAGCTTCGTATTTTCCCTTTTTTAACTTATCTAGCTCGATATTTCAGTAAGGTTTAAATTTTCGAACTTGTCCACGAGGAATAAGTCAACAGCGTCACTGTTATTAAGGCTAAGCGCGTGCGTTAGACGCAGACCCTCGGGACTTGAGTGGTGAATCCGGCCGTTGACAGAACATCAAAATAACTGTTTGCAACAAGGCCACCGTTTAAAAAATCTCATAAAAATATTTTCAAATTAAATTTTTTATGGAGATGAATCATTCTTTTATTACATTATTTTGATCCTGCATCGCATTAATACTCTACGTCAGTTTTGTATGTAATGTAACCTTTACAAGCTTAATAAAAAGCTATCGTGTTAGTAATTATGATGAGTTATGATACAACTTTTTCGTTTCAAAAAAAGTGTTTTTTCTTTGAAATTGCTTTATATTGATTTTAATAATAAAATCAATAGCAGGATTGGCATCCAAAACTGTTAGTTTTACTCATATAATACCGACCCTTAAATTAAGTAATCCAAATAATAACTCATGATTTAATCAAAAATAAATAAAATCGATAGATTAATTTTCTTCTATAATAAATTAATATATAAACTGATACTAAATGGATAGATAATTTTTGTGAAAAACAATATAATTAATTTTGTTATTTGATCAACCCTTAACCGTAGTGCCGGTCGGATTATATATATAAAGTTAATCAGATGTTACATCAGTTTGTTGTTTATTCGTTTTGTCAATTAAATCCTGATGAAAATCTGTTGATTCCATTATGGTAATTGAGTCCCGCCAATTCAAGTTATTGAGGGAGTTATCTTATTCCTGATTGAGGTGAAGTCAATTTCCGAATTAACTTATTAATATCTAATTTAAATAATGGCTTCTTATTTCAATTATGTATTGCATAGGTAAATTACAAATTATGTATTACATCGGTTAAATGTTCATTATGTTGGTTAAATCACAATCAATGAAAAATATTTTAGGAGTAAATATATATCTAAGTTAAGTATCGGCGAAAGTCAAATGTCAAAAAAGAGAAG
>NW_027106026.1:224464-225908 GCF_000696795.3 Halyomorpha halys | reverse complement strand
TTGACGGGTCCTCCAGTCTTCCCTTACTCTTTGGAATGAGTACGAGGCGCTCTCTCTTCCAAGGTTTCGGAATTGAGTCTTCACGAAGGCACGAATTGAAGAGATCGATGAAAAGATCCGGTCGTTTCCTTTGAGCCACCTTCAGAGCTACATTAGGAATTCCATCCAATCTTGGTGCCTTCCCATGTTTTAGGTCCAAGGCGATGTCCTCTATATCTTCCTGCGTGGTTTGTGCAAAGTCCGTTATATATATATTGTCAATACCTTCAATACTATTCTTCTGTTCAGGGAATAGTGTTCTGACAATACTGTCTACAACATTCGATCTCGTGGGGAGCTGCATCGTGCCTTTACAAAGTTTCTTAAGCGCTATTTTGTAAGGTCTACCCCATGGGTCTGCATCAACCTCATCACAGAGTTCTCTCCAGCACTGTCGTTTGCTTTCTTTAATGGCATGTCGGAGGTTCCTTCTACCTCTCTGGAACTCTTCTTGAAGCACTGAAAACTCCGGTAGACGTCTCGCTTGCTGGTAACGTCTTCTTGCTTGGTTGCAACACCGGCGAAGATCGTCAATAGTATCCGTCCACCAGTACACTGAGGAATGATGTTTTCTAGGCCTTGAACGGGTCATAGCTGCATCGTGTTCCAGCTGTAGGTTCTCCATCGAGAACTGTTCTTTCTTGTAGGCGTATCCAGTGTGATCAATATAGCCTGGTGGTTACTGTTGTATAAAATCCACAAACATTCCAAGTTGCGATCCGGAGCAGGCGACCACTCACAAACGTCAAATCGATGATGGATGATCTTCCTGCTCTTGTGAACGTCGGGTTTGTACCGGTGTTCATTAGGAGCATATCACCTATTTCCGCCATTTCTGGTGGATTTATGAAATTAGCTAAAGCATCAAGAAAAATGGGGCTTGAAGTGAATGCAGAAAAGACCAAATACATGGTCACAGAGGAAATAGCCAGGCTCGGTGAAGAAATCAGGATTGGAGAATATACTTTTGCAAAAGTCCCCGAGTTTGTGTATCTTGGATCACTCATAACCCAAGACAATTTTGTGGACTCCGAAATTAAACGAAGAGTTCTATGTGCCAACCGCTGTTATAATAGCCTCAGTCCATATTTTAGGAGCCGTGCCTTGTCTAAGGACACCAAGATTTATTTGTAAAACAATTATTCGGCCAATTCTTCTGTATGGCTCGGAAACGTGGACTATCTTCAAGGCTGGTAAACAACTTAATGGTCTCTCCGTAAAATATTTAAAGTTGTCAAGGTTGTCCAGAAAGAGAGACGTCGAAAAAACCAGGAACTCAAACTTTTATATAAGGAACCAGACGTTGTCCAGTTTGTGAGGAAGTTATATATAATACGACATGATGTATTTTCCGCCTTAATACCCCCTACCTCTGTAAATAAAAAACCAAAGTGTATATAAGAAG
>NW_027106026.1:216008-219432 GCF_000696795.3 Halyomorpha halys | reverse complement strand
TATTGGCGAAAGCACAATGTCAAAAAAGAGAAGAAGGAAAAAGATCTAACTCGCTTGAACTGCTGTAAAATACTAATCTATTTGCGGATCCTGTCCGTCTATCTATATACAATCGGTCAGCTGTTCTCGATCAGCTGATATGGACCTGTCAGCTGACAGTCCGTAACTTATATATATATATATATTACTCTATTATTTTTTATTGTTTCCTTCCGTATCTAAAAAAACTTAATGAATGCTCTCATACCATAAGTTTTTTGTTATAAAAGTTTAATTCAATAAGTTTCAGAAGAGTATATTTAGTACTTTACCTGGTCTGAAAGTTGCTGATTGAATTAAAAAATTTTAAATATGTTTTTACTTTTTAGCACCTGTTATTCCTATACAGACCCTATTGTGTTACATATAGTTTAACTGAATAGTTCCAATCCAATAAAAAAGATAAAATTCACAAATATTGAAAAATCAATTCATTAGATTTGCCAATTTTACAGAACAGCGATGGTGTGGAAATTTCACTAGGAATTAGATATTGTATCTAATTGAACAAAGACTGCTTAAAACATACCTTAACTATTGGCTAAACTCCTGTAATAGGGTTTGGTTAACTGAAACTCCTGAAGTAGTTCATCGTTTGGAGTTGGCTGAATAGTTCAATCAATTGATTAAATTGAAATTAGATTTTTTTTTCAATGTTTGCTAAAAAGTATATATATATATTTTCCAACCTTACATTGAGGTGTTACCACTACATTGCTGTTGGATCATAACTTTCTAGAACTAACTTTTTTTTTTATAAAGAATTGTAATTTTAGGATAGAAAATTTCCTCTTTGTTTCTAGTTTTGGAAGAAAGCCTACCTTGTAATAATCTACCACTCAACCTATTAATAAGATAAAAACATTTAAAATTAAATTGTTTCATTTATAAATACAACGGCTCATTTCACTTATATATTGCCTTCGAATTATGCATAACATTTTCTACTGTATCTCTCTATCTTGACATTGAGAGGTATTTGATCAAGAATGATCAGGTAGGGGAGTCACATACCTGATCGACTCGATCCTCCACCCCTATTGAAATATAAGACCGGTTTTATGAATGTTTATCGCTGGATGTATAGCATGTGAAATTTATTCGGATTTTTTTATTTTATACAAACAATACTACATTTTTTTTAGTTGTGACACGACAATCTCTTCTGAAAGAGAATACATCTTATTCTTAATTTTAATAAGTTTTAACTCTTCCATATATACTTCTATGATTCACACTCATATATATGTTGACATTTAGGCCTGAATTTAAGGCATTCATTAGGTTTGAACAAAACATCATAAAATAATTTTTAGGATATATCAACATTGCAGAAGTAAATAAAATAAATAAAGTAGGATTTTATGAGGAAAATGAAAAAAAATATTTTAAAAAATACAGTATTTAAAATTGTTAAAACTGGTAAGTTATTTTTATTTATTTTTTTTTATAAATAATAATAATAATTTTATAAGTGCCAGTTCTGTTTTTATATAACTTATAGCCTTAGAACTATACATAGCACTTTTCTATTGTACCTCTCTATCTTGGCATTGAGATATATTTGAACAAGAATGATCAGGTAGGGGAGTAATATATCTCTCGATCCTGTATCTCTATCGAGTTATGTTCTATTAATATTAGTTAATAAAAATGTTTAGTTAAATATTTCAAGCTATTTTGGGAAGTTTAGTTAAATATTTTAAGCTGCTTCACATATATTTTATATTATTTAATTTTAGTTTGCTTTTAATCATAATAATGTATTACTATATAACGATCTTACTAATATCTGTCATCATCTATAGTTGCTTTTCTTATATTCACAATTGGTCATAATATACGTCAGTGTCTCTTATTTCTAAATTTATAGTTATTTATATCTATATTATGTTTTCTGGATCTTTGGCTCATCTGATAAAACAAAAATCATTACAGAGTGATGACTATTATCACCATATGGGATTTTTTCCCAAAAAGGTTTCCAGTGTTGTCTTAAGAGTACTGTCACTTTCCAAAAATACTATTGTAATTAAAATTATTATTCTGATAAACAAGTGATTTTTCCCTCACTCGACATGATTTAATAAGTTCATTAAATAACTTCAGCTTTAGAAAAATTAAGATTTATACGTTGGAATGTGAGTATCCTTCTCCAACTTATCCGATCTTGTAGATTTCTATTAGACCATAGAAGAAAATTGCTAATTAGAGATTGACAATGTAATGCAATAAACTGTTCAAGATCAAGAAAATAAGTGGTATTTGTGAAAATACAAAATGGATATCTGTAGTTTCTGTAATTTGTAAATACATATATTATAAGATTTATATACACACATAAAATATCGAAACTAAAATAATGAAATATAATAAATACAATGTATATAGGTATGAAATAACATAACTATAAAATGGAAATAAAAATCCCTCAGGTGACCTTCGAAATAGGGCTAGTCTAATAATTTTATGCTGAATACGACAAAAAGTTAGGAAAGCTTCATATATTTTTATTAATGACAAGAACTATCAAATAGAAAAACAGTCATTTCAGCAATGGTTGTAAAACTATAGAATCTTCTTAGCATAAGCATTAAATCCCCTTTAAAAAAAGGCAATAAACAACTTTTATCGAGGTTGTAAAATATAAGAAAATTCAGTAAACTAAAATTCTTAAGAAATATAACACTATTGTACATTATTATAAAATATAAATGATGGATTAATTAAATAATATAATACACATATATGAGCTAATGGAGAATATTTTTATGTAGTTTTATATTAAATGTCGTTATGTTTAAAAAAGACCTATGTTTACCCATTTTGATAATTTCGTTTTCTTTTCAAATATATTCATTCTATTAATTGAACCGGATAAACATTAATTAAACCCAAATATGCAATCAGGAACCAACCAACATTTCCATTTCAGAACATAAACCCAAGAAGTTGTCACCAATAGATAGACTAGTCAAGTAAAATTTGACAAAACCAAATGTAAAACTAAAAAAAAAATCTTATCTTATCGGCATACAATTAATCAGCTATATTTGTCCCTTCTAGATCATACTTTTAGAAACTAGGTTGGTTAGTGTGCTTTAATTTTTCACTGAGCTCATTTATCACGAAACTCAACAATTCAGGAGATATAAGCAAAAATACAGATAAATTACACTTTCAACGTACTAGATCTGTATAATGGTAAAGCACGTCGCGGATTTTTCTCTTCAATGCTATCGTTGCGTCTAATTTGACTATTTGTTGAGAAAACGCAAAATATACAATGCTGGTCGGTTCCTCATTTCATCGGTGGGTAAAACTAGTAACGCTTTCACTCAAAACACATTAAAGAAAATATCTAGTTTGTAAACTATTATATATA